>NC_135500.1:214921645-215140158 GCF_052857255.1 Amblyomma americanum
GAAAAACTTACTTTTTTCGAGGCCGATTGAATGACGCTCACAGATTTAATGTACTGACTTTGCGCTGAATGCTCCTAGCGGAGATCACTGTCGCATCTTTCGACAACTGTAGCTTTAATTCTATGAGATTTAGCTCCCCCACTAACTTTTCGCAGTTTCGTATAAATATTCGTTGTGTACGAACATTCGCACGAGTAGAGAACAATCATAAAACTATTCGAAACACCGTGGTGGCTCGGTAGTTATATCGCTCGACTGCTGGCCCGAAAGACACGGGTTCGACCCCGGCCACGCGGTCGAATTTTGATGGAGGCGAAATTCTAGAGGCCCGTGTATTGTACGATGTCAGTGCACGTTAAAGAACCCCATGTGGTAGAAATTTCCGGAGCCCTTCCCTACGGCGTTCCTGATAGCCTGAGTCGCTTTGAGATGTTAAACCCCATAAACTAAACCATACTATCCAACTATTCACTACTTAGTCAATTCGAATCTTTCATTTTGCAAGTAAAATTTGACCTGATTTACAGCTACACTATTTATATTCGACGCGGTAAAGAAACTATACTGTTCGTATTCAATTTGGTTTGTAAAAGATATTTTTATACATCCTCAATTCCATTGGCACTACTGGCATTTAAAAGGGATGTTTATTTTAAATATCATCAACTCTTGTGAGATTCCAGATTTAACCGACACAGATTTAATGCACGTATCGCCTACAACTACACTCTGAAAATGAAAAGAAAGGTACGCCTTTATCTGCGCCAGCAACGTGTAATTTTTTAACCTGAGTCGCAACTTCAGTACCAGCTAGGGTGAGAAACAGTGCCGAATACTTTCTGGGTATTCATGGCTGCTGCAAAATTATTAATTGCTTCGAGAAGAGCAGCTAAAGTCGAAAAACCCTGGCGGAAGCCATTCTGTCTGTGACTGATTAGGTTATAATTTTCTAGGAACTCTGATATACGTTTACAAATAATGTGTTCAAGCATTTCAATCAAATGCATAGCAATGAAATGGGTCTGCGAGACTCGAGTAGAGAAGGGTTATCACCTTTGGGTATTGGTAAAATCTTATTGTGCCTCTAATCAAGCGCCAGTATTGCTTGAACATGAGGTACAGGTGTTTGCAACACCATTTGGTATACCTAACAAATACTGTGTTCGGTATGTCGTCAGCTAATGACGTCTTTTAGTATAAGTTTTAACAGAGACAGCAGCCTCTCCTCTGAGATAATAAAATTCTCAGTTGGTGGAGAGGCAGTACTGATATTGAAGCTCAGTTTTCTACTGTCACCTTCCGTGAACACGAAGCAAAAAAATCTGGCTGAAAAAAGAGAAAATGTTTGTGTTATCTGACGCAGTTTCGCCAAAAAATGGTCAAATTGTGCACATTTTTTTGTTTTTTTTTCTTGACAAATGCCGCTAGAACCTAGCTGGAGCTGATACAAGATAATTTTATTGGGTACATTAAAGCAATAATCTGTTGGTCTGTATATTTTCCTTTCACTCCAGACTGATACTACGAAGTTTTGATTCGTTAGCTACTCAAGGACCGATAAGTGATTGGTTTCTTATATTTGTTTTTTTTCGCGTACATTGCATGGTAGCCCTCGTAATCCAAGGATTATTCTTAATATTCATTTCACCATCGACGAGATAAAGTCGCTATCGCATTTAGCTGCAAGATCCCCAAATCATCGCCACAAGTCATGGACACCACTTTCGTTTCATTCATGTAGCCAGACAAAGTCAGAAAATGTTCTAGCTAGCAAATGCTGACATCAAGAGCACATGTAAAAACCGCGACAAGCTGAGCGCTCTTTTTTGGTTTAGAAACTTCGCCTAGCTTCACAGTTTAAGATCCCATTTAATGATCAAATGTGTCATGAAGAGCGTGAACTTCAGGGCTTGGACGAATGATGTTGCTACCAAAGAACAGGTCTAAAACTGACTCTGCGTCTGCTTGGATACGTGTTGGTTGCTTGGCTAGTGTCAGATCGAGAAACCGAATGAGGTCTACGGAAGTTGAGCAACTTTTGAAAACGAACACGGGAATTCTCCATCCCAATCAATCGATGAAGATTAAAACCCTCGGCTAGGAATAAGTCAGGGAATGAGCACTAATGGGGTTCTAAAATCCTTTCATGCTGTCAAAGAAACATTTATCTGTTTTAGGCGGGCGGAGAAACCACCAGACATTCAACTTAGATCTTTCAAGCACACTTCAGCAATGACACGTGGAATGCTGGGTACGTCGGGCAGTTTAGTAATTTATAATAATTCACGAAAAAAGATAACGACGCCTCCGCCTCGAGAGCTTCTGCCCTTCCACAACATAACCTTGGGATTGTGCTTCATGGCTGTCAATGGCGGAGTGATGTTATGTCTCAGTAATTTTTATAGCATCTAGGCATCTAGGTGATGTGCACGTGAAATACTTTCTATATCTCCCGATTTATTAACAGCGCTAAACAAAGAAGCGAGCGGAGGCCCATTTAAATTCCCGGATGATGACGTCGATGAGTGTACGTGTCCCGGCTCCAGTTATCTTCCTAGAGTGGCAGCTGCGGTGCACAGTCGCTGTACGATTCGGCAGCTCCAATGAAGAAATATTCTTTTCCTGACGGATGGCGGCCATAGTCTTCACGCAGAAGAGTGCAAAACGCATAAAGAAGGTCACGCAACCTTGATTATTCACCCTAGTGGGCATTTAATTCGTGTGTGTATATAAGTGCGGATTTCAGTTTTTTCAACTAAAGTTGGAAGTTCAGCGCTCTGTCTTATCGGCATCTTCTTTCTGATTGTGTTCGCGCTGCTGATACATACGTTCAAGACAAAAAGAAACAGCGAAAAAAGACGTAGGACCAGGAGAAGACACACACAGACTGTCCTGCGTCTTTTTTTAGCTGTTTTTTTTCTCTTGAACACGTACGAACTCGCCCAGCAATTCACACTTCTGAGGTGATACATATGGATAGCAACCAGCCGCCGCGGTGGCTGAGTGGTTATGGCGCTCTGCTGCTGGCCCGAAAGACGCGGGTTCGATCCCGGCCGCGGCGGCCGAATTTCGATGGAGGCGAAATTCCAGAGGCCCGTCTGCTGTGCGATGTCAGTGTACGTTAAAGAACCCCAGGTGGTCGAAATTTCCGGAGCTCTTCACTACGGCGTCTCTCATAGCCTGTGTCGCTTTGGGATGTTAAACCCCCATAAATCCATAAACCCATATGGATAGCAACCAACTAGGCCGGCAGTTGGTGTTATTCAAGTGGGGAGGACTTTTGTGTTCGGACTCGTGTTTGCGAAGCTATCCATGCGATCTGGCAACGGTCACCACCTACGTGCATGGTTCACTGCAGACTGCACTCTTCCAGCCTTCTCCCCAGGCGCTGATCGCATGTAATGCGCAAGCACATGGCTTGCAGCGCACGCTAGCACCGCGAACGGCTTTGGGGACGCGGCTCCGTGCGAAGCAGACGACGTGCCTGGCTGCGTCTCCGTGGCTTCAGCAATTCTGCGCATGCGCAGCGAGAGCACTTGTGTTTAGATCAAGTTATCAAAAATTGACTGACGATTACGATAGTCGGCAATGCGAACTTCGAGTCCAGCTCTTCACACGCCACCTTCCAGGGAGAACACGCCACCTTCCAGCTGGCGTGTTACTCGGCTAGCCAGCCAGCCTCCGGGATCTAAAATCCTCTCCCTGCCCACTGAAGAAAGCAGACGGCGTCCCTTTATAAATGTATTTTCAGGCGATGACGTGGATGTAAGTACGTGCCCAGGCTCGAGTTGTTGTCGTAGAGCAGCGCAGTCGCCATAGAAATTGGCAGCTTCACTGACGAATCATTTTCTTTTTCCTGGCGGATGAAATCCCTAGTTGTCACGCCGAAGAGAATACATTGCGTAAAGAAGACAACTGGGCTTGACATCCTGCCGACCCAAGGCCAACTAACGTGACCACTGAAGGAAGCAGACGGCGGCGGCCCGCTTACATTACCTGGTGATGACGTCGATTAATGCACCTACGCGACCTTGCTGCAGTGGTCGTTGTAGCGCGGCAACTAATTGACATGTTAAAACAAGACCGGTTTAACCTGGTTAGGTAAGGCACTTCGCTCAGCAGGTTCGTCGGTATTGCTGATGATGTACCGGGTGTTTTTGGCGAACCTTTCATCAGATACCACATTTAAAGCTCGTTTAGACGTACGCATAGTTAGGGCTACCAAATGTACAGGGCGATCCACTCTTAATTTGAACATGCGAATGTGTGGCAGCATCTCTTCGTAGCGCCAGTGCGTCAGTGACAGTCACGCATCAAAGCGACGCCGCCGACGGTGCGAAGCACCACACCCAGGTACTTTTGCACCTGCGCCTCACAGGTGCCATGCGAATCCTTGTCGAACGCGTGTGCGCTTCGAAGAGCGCGGCCAGAATCTCGCCTGTTCAGCCTTAACTTGGGCTACCCTGTCCCTGCTAACGCATTCTTCAGATCCGGAAATGTCACAACAGACTGCCAAGTTTTGCTTGGCGAACGGGTCCTAGATCTAAACTATTGAGCACAAGTGAATATTTTACTTTGGGCAACGAGAGTACGCGCCTGCGAGCGCTCGCCGCGAGAAAGCAGGAATCCAAATTTTCCCTAGTCTGCCACAGAATTGGTGAAGCAAGGATGAGAGAAGAGTCCGTATGGCGAAGTGATCGGCGTTCTCGAAACGGATGGCTGGCCCTTCGCACACGCGCGCGCGTTTCGTCACGAGTTATTACTATCGAGCGAGCAGCAGCGTAAGAATGACGGTGGCCGAAGATAACGCGGCCGCATTTAGAAAATGACCACTGGACGGAGGAGGTCCATAACCCGTTTTCCGCAATCGTCCTCACGCGTTCGAGACGCACCGAGTGCATGCGGCTGCTGCGTGCCTTTCCCACGGCCGCCGCGGTTAGCAAGGGAAAACGCGTCGGAATGGCGGCGCGATGTGGGGCGAGTATTTCTGGACTGATTTGCCGGGCTCCTCGCTCCCTCTCCGCTTCCCCGGTCTCGCACGGAGCCTCTATTCAATCTGCGAAAGAGCGACGCTGCGCTGCGCTCCGACGAGGTGGAAAAACGGGAGCGCGACGCAGCGTCGTGGTCTCGTTGCGAGCTGCGTCTGCGCGAACGCAGCCAGTCGGAAGGGGTTGCCTCATGCCACGTGTCATCGCGAGTCACGAGTGGACCGATGAATCGCTTAGGCAGTTGACACCGCGTGCTTAAGCAGCACGCGCGTTCTTTGTGCCATCACGCGCACTGGGCTGCAGTGCCAAGGCACACCCTGATTATGGTTACGTCACATCAGCTACCCTCCCTTCTTCCCTGGCCCGCACCATCTGAGAAGTGACGTCACACGCGTCAAAATGAAAAAAAACTCATGAGCCTAGCGGCCGATGTTGTGACCGACCAACGGCACCGTCCCCGGCACGATAGCCCAACCCCCGGGCCCTCGGCTTAGGCTGAGGCCCAGGGGTAGCAAGCTACCACCCTTTGGGTAAATAAAGCTGACTGACCGACCGACCGACCGACCGACCGACCGACCGACCGACCGACTGACTGACTGACGCGCCATAATCTGGCGCACGTGTTCACTGAGGTACAAAATCTGCCACCCGTCGCGGTGGCTCAGCGGTTGCGGCACTCGGCTACTGAGCCGGAGAACCCGGGTTCGCACTCGGCCGCAGCGGCGACGGTTTTTATGGAGGCGGATGGATCGATGAAATAAACTTTAATGTCCAACGAATAAAGTGATCTGCCCCCCCCCCCCCCCCCCCCAAAACGCAGGTCGGTGGGCGGGTGCCGCCGCCTCAGATGCAGGCTGGGAGGCCTTGGGTCCCAGCAGCCTCTCCAGCCAGTTGGACGAGCAGAGTGGAGCTGCGCAGCAGGGTCTCCCAGGAGTCTCTACTGTCTATATTGTGCGTCCCCCCCCCCCCCCCCCCTCCGGGAGAGTACGGGCATTCCCATATTATGAGGTCGAGGGTGCCACTCGCGCCACAAAGATTGCATTTATCGCTCCTGGCATCGGGGAACATGTGGTTCGCCATAACCGGGTGGTGCGGATACGTATAAGTTTGCAGTCGCCTCCACGCGACTGCTTATCTCAGTAGCGTGGCTTTTTGGGCTTGTTGGTACATAGTTCCAATACACTGTAGCGCAGCAAAAGACGAGGACACAAGAGACGAGAGACGAACACCACGAGCGCTAACTTCCAACAAATTTTATTCTCCTGCCACCTTTCCAGCCACCTTGACAGCTTGGACGTAATCAAGGTCTTTAGATTTGTTGATGACTTTTTTATTCTTGTTAAGTGTGACCAAGGCTCACTTGAGTCAAAGGCTCATAGCATTTTAACTACCATGACAGAACATTTTAAACCGCTTGTTTTAACATGCGAATTGCCCATCGATAACTCCATTAGATTTTTAGATATTAACTTCACCTTTCACGCTCATCACATATGCTGGGCCTACCAGCCGCGAAGCAACAAGCCGATGCTGCCATATCACTCCGCTCATTCAAAACTGATAAAAAGAGGTATTGTCAATTTATGTTTTCGAAATGCTCTCCAGAAATCTTGTCCGCACATGATGACCGACAGTTTTCAAGAGCAGTCCAAGAGGCTTACTAATGCAGGATACCCCTCCCATGTTCAAGTTTCTGTTGCAGAAAAACTTGTTAAGAGAATTAAAAATCAATGTAATCCAAACCCAGTTCCTCGTGAACGGAAAAACCTTGTTGTATTACCTTATCTACACAAGATTTCCCACAATTTAAAAAGAATTGGTCAACGAGCGAATGCGACCGTCGTGTTCTCGGCGCCGAAAAAACTTGCAACGTTGTGCAAACTGGGAAAAACCAACACCAACAAAGCGCGCGGATGCGCAACTAGGCACCAGAAGCCCTACGTCACCACGTGCGATGAAGGTGTTGTATATCAAATTCCCTTGTCATGCGGGAAACACTATATCGGCCAGACGGGGAGATGTCTGAACGAGCGCCTAATGGAACACGCTCGCAACGTCAGAAACGGGCAAGGCGGATCGCTGGTGGACCACATTTTCGCATGCAAGCCAAAACCCTGTAAGCCTTTCTTTGATAAAAGTCTTGTGATAGGAAAAAGTAGAGAAAAGTTAACGCGCGAAATCATTGAAGCCGAAAAGATAAATAGGTCAGGATGCTCGTGTGTAAGCACACCTTCCATTCTCCTCTCAGATAAAGAGCTCGTTTTTCTAAGAAATCGATACTGTTCGCACGTGTGATTACTGTTTTCTGGTGTATAAATGTGATGCTGCAGGAGAATAAAATTTGTTGGAAGTTAGCGCTCGTGGTGTTCGTCTCTCGTCTCTTGTGTCCTCGTCTTTTGCTGCGCTACAGTGTATTAGAACTGCTTATCTGTTGTCTAATTTCTAGTCTTGCGGGGGTACCAGTCTACGCTACAAGCTATACTGCTGCGTGATCTCCCCATATTTTGGTATGCGCTCTCCGCTCCCTCGGTCATCGAGGGGCCCTGTAACAGCTCGGCGGTAGAGATCTCGAGCCAGCTCGTGGGCCGCCTCGTTGCCGGGGGCGTATGCGTGCGCCGGAGTCCAAATTATTTGAATTTTCCTATCCAACTTTCTCTGGCCTAGAATTCTGGCCGCTAATGCCGAGATCGTTCCCTCGCTAAAATTTTGTACGACGGTTTTGCGGTCAGTGATGAGAAACTTCGCTTCCGTTACAACGCAAGCTAACGCGATCGCAATTTCCTCGGCAACTTCTATGCTCCGCCCGCGCAAAGTGGCAGCTACCACGGGACTGCCCCGGCCGCTGACGACCGTTGCCATTGTAAAACCGCCACCACCTCCCGCATCGTCTACATAGGCCACCTCATGTTCCGAAATCTTGCCGTGTCTAATTTCTAATACCTCGGGTGGTTTTTGCCTCCTGTACTTGTTACATTCCGGCTGCATGTTTTTTGGCGGGGGGGGGGGGGGGAATCATCAGGCTTGGTCTTACTTCCCTATCTACCTCCACCTTTGCGTGGGACCCCTATCCGGTTTTATTCCAACTTTGGTCACAATGGCTCTTCCTGTCCTCGTGGTGCCAAGTCTCTCAATTTGAGAGGTTCGCACCGCCTCCTCCAATTCTGCCCATGTGTTGTGTACCCCTAGAGCCATTAGTCTCTCTGTGGATGCGCACATGGGCAGACCCAGCGCTCGTTTTACGCAATTTCTGGTTAGAAAGTCAATAGTTTCTTTTTCTACCACTTTCAAATCAAGGTACGGCGTTGCGTAGCTCACCCGGCTGAAGATGGACGCCTGTACCAGTTTAATCAAACTTTTTTCCTTTAATCCTCTGCCCCTGCTTGCCGCCCGCCTAATTCGGTTCAGGGTCTGCACCGCGTGGTTCTCCAGCCTTCTGATGGTTTCGTCATTATGTCCGTTTCTGGAGAATCAGGCCCAATATTCTAATTTGCTCAACTATTGGAACCTCCTTACCCGCCACTTTAATTTTGATCTCCGACGGTGGCTTGCACCTTAAGTTTTGGTTTGGTTTGGGGAGGTTTAACGTCCCAAAGCGGCCCAGGTGATGAAGGACGCCGTAGTGAAGGGCTCCGGAAATTTCGAGCACCTGGGGTTCATTAACGTGCACTGACATCGCACAGTACACGGGCCTCTAGAATTTCGCCTCCATCGAAATATGACCGCCGCGGCCGGGATCGAACCCGCGTCTTTCGTGTCAGCAGCCGAGCGCCATAACCACTGAGCCACCGCGGCGGCGGCACCTTAAGGGTTTCGGATTATATATAAATAATTCTGCATGATACGCACCCAAATTCCCAGTTAATTTAATTTAGCCCCAACAAAAGTCTTCTTGGCATACGTCCGCCTTCATTTATGCTTGCATAGCAACTATGCAATGCAGCAATCTGCGTCGTATGAAAGGGACATTTCACGCTCATGAGCGTGTCGGAATTAAAATTGTACTTAGAACTGACAGAACTGCCAGCACACGACATAATTGTAGACCCCAACACGTCGTTTATAGCAAGCCCAGTGGTTTTTCTAATACCGGGTGTGAAGGCACCCTGGCAAAAAATTCCTAAATATTACACAAGTTCGAACACACTGCACGTCTTCTTGCAAGTGTGCTTTTTCGTTCAGCTGCTATAGTTGCCTTTTGGTTCACGTGACTACACCCTCTTCGAAGGCGCAAAAATTTGTCATTCCGCCCGCTGTGCGGTCCCCTTGCTCCGCCTCTGGGGTCCCGAACCCGCAATTGCGCTCAGAATGAATTGTCGCCGATACGGACGGCATGGCGCGGCGTCCCTGACCCGGATCACATTTGTTACAGAACCTGAACGGCAAGAATTTTTGTTTTCTATTCTTTCGTTTTATTTATTTTATTTTCGTGCAGGCTATGACAAGCATTGCGCCAAACCATCACGTATAGCGCCCAGAGCATTCGCTTTCCGACAGCTGCAAAAATGAAAAAAACACAATCCAAGTGAGGACCTCCGAGCCGTTCGCACGCTTCAATGCTCGAAAAAAGTGGTTCTACCTAGGACATTATGACTAATATAGTGATTGGCCACGTACGTGAATTTGAAAGCGGGCAACACCACGCTAGCAGGACGCTGGGTGCAGATCGACTCTTAAACAGCTAAACACACGAGCTTCTAGCAACTTGGGAATTTCGTTGGCTGGGTGCAGGGTACTGAGCAGAGTCTTTGCATAGCATGAACTACTAGTTCATAGACACAGTTCACATAAAGAAGCCCCGAGGACAAGTTGGACTGTATCAATTGGCTAAAGTTGTAACAAACACAGTGCCGAGACGTCAAGACCAAATATTTTGGTTGCGGTTCACGGAGGCTGGCTGCACCACCGTTCACATCCAAACGGTGATCAAGGAGGGTTATTTGGTCTGCATAACTCACAAGTTTGAATCCAATGGAAGGAAAAAAAATGTTCCACTTTTAAATCTAATTTTTTCAGCAATAACTGCGTGCACAGAAGAAGCCAGAGAATCGATTTTCACTGAGAACAAAAGCAGGATAGAACCATCCTCATTTTCGCTTTGACATCCTAATGGAAAATAAGATGCATATAGTGAACAAAGTTTCTCAATTTTCATCAGTATCCATAGAAGTGTTCTGAAGTGCAGGCGTATTGTAATTATTTTTGATACAAAATTTTGTTACCCTTTACAAGTCCTCTGAAACCATTGAATTATGGAAGAAAATAAATATCTTAAAATAAATGAGGCTCTCTGTCATGCTGCGTCTAGAATTTTTTTTCTGTTATTTACTCTGTATTCCGAGAGCGTTTTTTTTTCGGCCATACAATTTACCAATTTTAGAAACGGGCGCTATCAACTCGTCCCCTTTTTACATTTTGTTAAAGAATATTTGTTACCGCCCGTCTCACTCCCAGTGCCCAACAGGAGAGATTAGTAACTTCAGCCTGAACTTAAGCTTGTCCTCATTGCTTCAGCTCGCACACTGCAAGAGAATATTTCATTAGCTGTAAGGATTGAGCCAACTTCTCCTGAGCGATCAAAGCTGAAGGCGAATTGAGCGGGGCCGCATGATCGGACGTGCAAGTATCTTCATTACCGCAGCTAAACATACAAAGGCAAAACTATGTTGATGACAGCCGAGGCTTAATGCGACTTAAGACGGAGAGACACTTCCCCCACCGAACAACCTTATTCTTTGCTCGCAAACTTAACGTCAGTGCAGAGCCACTTCAGTCAGCTGATCCGAAGAGAAGCCGCCGTGCGCCCTTGCGCGAAGAAAAGTGAATAAAGGATAGCGCTCCATGAATCATCCTCTCAAGGTTTCGCTCTCAGCCTCTTTCCTTTGCTATTTTTCTTTTAACGTTCGGGTCGTTCCCGCGCTTGGTTATTCCAGTCAGTTGACGCCAGGTGTTTCTGGTGCCGTCACATTTGCATTTGAAGCTTCTCTTTCCTTTTCATTCTCTCGTCTCGGCCTTGCAACGACATTGTTCTCACCATTTGTTATTTTTCTTCACTTGTTACTTTAGCCCTTACTACTTCTGTGCTTGCTTCGTGATCTTCTAGGGGCCGAAATTTGAATTTTCAGTCTGAGTATTTTACGTCGGCCCCTTTCTCTTTTGTTCTTCAGCTGTTCGCCATTCAGCGAGCAGAAATTGAACAAAAGTGGCGACCGCGCGAAGGATGTCCTCTGGCCTTAATCGAGCTGCATTATGAATGAAGAACGTTTGCAGGAATAGTCTGCTTTCCGGCGGTCCTCTGAAGTCCGCAGCCGCTATGTTAGAGGTGGGAGCTCACACCCCTCAAAAATGTCTCCGAGTAGGTTAAAGGTCAATAACTCTTAAAATGAATTCCAGCCCACACTTTAACTCGACTGAATGGGTTCCTTCCCCGAACGAATGCAATAAAATGAGGAAGAAAAAAAAGCGTTTTCTGTTATTCGCGTCAAAGCTACATTCTCAGTCTTTTTTATATTTCTCAGTCTTTTTCTCCTGTTTAGCAAAAGAAAAACTAAACAAAAACCAAAGCGCCCCGGGCTATAATACGTGGTTATTTTATTACCCACATTCTGGGTTCAATGTAAAGAATCTAATAAACATAAACTTTAAAAACTGCCTTGAATTGCAGAAAACGCTGTGAAATTCTTAGTTAAATGCTCTTAAATGTACCAGCGTTTCTCAACTAATATGCAGGTAAAACATAAGCTCTGTCACCGATGCGTTTGATCGAACATATTCGTGAGATATAGTTTCAAACACGCTCAGGTATATTGTTTTTCTGACGCAAGGCAAATTATTATGCACAGCCATGGTCGTGGCAGAGAAAACAGTACACACTTCCAACGACGTAAACATTAAACAATGCCTGCAGGAAAGAATCGAAGACCACAGCGTAGAAACTCCGCAAGCTTTCACCGGTCTAAACCCACGCGCATCACCCTCGTTTAAGAACCGGGAGCGTGCGTCTGCACAGGCAAGCCCTAGTTGCTACCCCCTTGCGTCTTCGTGGTTGCTTGAAATTGCGGCCCGGCCGCTTGACCGGACAAGGGCTGAGATGTTCCTCGGGGATTATCCCTTTCGGGCGTAATCCTTTTTCTGAGAGCTCCTCGATCGAAAGCACGCTCTTCTGATTGGTCCGTTGGAACTCCGGCTTGAGGAGAAACGGCGGCGGCTTCGGTGCATCGGTCGTGATCGCCAAGGGTCGCGCTGCAACCTCTCGGCAGAAGCTGCGTGGTTTCATTCACTTTTAATTCTTTTTACGCTCCTGTCTTTGCTTCGCCCAGGGGAATTCTCGGAGTAGAGCTCCCTGGTGAACGTCAACGATCTCGAAATGCCTCTCAATATCGTTCTGTTTTGTTTGTTTATTTCGCTCCAGTTGTCGTGCGCGCAGTTTTCGCCAAACCTGAATAGCGTCCATAAAGAAGGCGTGCCACAGTGGTTTAACCTAGTGAGCTAATCTCGTCGAATACGCTTTTGCCAGCAGCCAAAGAAGCGATGCTGTCTCATTCTTGCCTGGGTCTTTAAAACACGAGTTTTCACTCGGACCTTTTCCTTTGCACTGCCCTTAACCTTCGCCTGCATTGGCTGTCGCTGAACCCGCATGCGCCACTTTTCCTCTCTCTCTATTCATTGTCATTTACGGGCATACGTCATGGGGCACTGCACAGCCTGTAGGGATGTGCGAATATTCGAAATTCTTTAACACCGATTCAAATGTGCACATAATCGATTCGCTGAACGAATCAGATAGTACACGTTGAAAATTATTCGGGACGAACCGAATATGTTCTCTAGTTCGAATGAAACATGCCGCAGCTTTCTTTGACGACTTTTTCAAAAATGCACTCTGCTGCGATCGGTCTGCGCGAGGAGCGGGCTTCGGCGGTTATGGTGCTCGGCTCCTCACCCGAAAGACGTAGGCTCTATCCCGATGTCAGTGCACGTTGCGAAAGACCCCAAGTGGTCGACATTTCCGGAGCCCTTCACTATACGGCGTCCCCCATAATGAGCCTGAGTCGCCTTGGGATGTTAAGCTCCCGTAAGCCAAACCAAACCTCTCTTCTTAAGGCGCTGTCACCTGCACATATCTCACACACAGGAACCACAACAATAAGCAAAAGGATGCCGGAAGGAGGTAGGGCTAGAAAGAAAAAAAAAAGGGGGGGGGGGGGGTAAAGACAAGCGCCGCCGCCCGCTGCACATGCCTGCGGCTGCGGAGAGCAAAAAGAGGCAAGACAAAGAAAGCTCGAGGAGGGGAAGGGAAGAATAGGCTAGATCCTCGGCCACAATTAAGCTGTAGTAACTAAGCGGCGGCGAGTACAGTTCACAAAAGCAGACGCAGGCGGAACCGCAGAATAGATTAGAATTTGAGGTGCGTGCACTCGCGCGCGGTGAATGGCGGGAACATTTAGGCGAGTGTTCTTCGCACCCCGCTCGCCAAGGGGGTCGAACTGGGGAAGAAAAGGGTGTGGGGTGTGATGAAGGACTTTGTGTAAACTTGAAAAAGATGAGACTGGCGAGAAACGACTGAGTCATGTCAAGCCGGGGCTCGGAAAGTCAGCACTGGCTTTGCATGGGGTGGATGGAGGACAATACGCTCAGGCTTTCGTTTATGCCAATGGGGTATTGTTCCAAACTTACAAAGTACGACTCGCGTTGCTTCTGTTCCTAGGTGTTGTTGAACGCACGTTGCTTCTACATTCGTAGTCATTCCAGCTCTTGAGGAAGGCTGGCCTCAGCACTGCGGTGAATTAAAACAACGAAGCAGCGATTATATCGGCATTTTTCCATCCCTCACGTGTTACAAAAGCGCACACTGACGTCACAGCCGTATTTCGGGTGTTAAAACTGAAACTGAAACAGCGAGATTGAAAAGTTCCATAACAAATTATTTAGCAATCGTAGGCGGATGTCACATGGTGATTCATGAACAGTAGTGTCTTCCGCATCATTGTAGGAAGAAAAAAAAACATGCCACAAAAATCAGGTGCCTATACTCCTATAAGAAGATTTAATACAATTAGCGTTTGCTAAGGATTGGCTTAATGAGGCACCCAAGCAAATGTTAGATTCAGTAATATGCATGAAGATGTTGGCGAAAGTGAGGACCATTCTTGAGCCCATGCCTGTGCGGTTAATTTACAAATAGTGTTTACTGTTGAATTCGAAGTTAATTTCTAGTACGAGTTTTGTCAGTATTTCTAGGACACGTGGAGCAGGGGAGTCCTCTTTACAGAACAGCGGGGCAAAACCACGGACGAAAACGGAGGATACGACAATACACAAGCACTTGTGCCGTCGTACTCCATCTTTGTCCGTGTTTTTGTCGCGCTGTTCTTTAAAGATGTGTTACCAACGAACCCACTCTTCAGTCGTGAGGGGATTTCTCCTTTCTGGCTTGCTCATACGCTTCGATCAGATATCTGATGTCATCGGAATGAGGAATATTTGTGTAGAAAGATAGACTACATCTAAGGCTGCCAGGAAAGCTCCTTACGGAAGTTTAAGGCCTGGTATTTCGCGAAGGAAATGGTTTGTGTCGCGCATGTAGGTCGGTTGCGTTGTTGTAATGTGTCTCATTATTGTGCCAATGTAACTAGAAACTGGTTCGGTAATCGTTCCGCTGCCGCATACTATAGGGCAGCCAGAATTATCATTTTTCTGGATTTTCAATAGCGTGTAAAATCGGCCCGGCGACGGGTGTGGTGCGATAAGGGTTTAGAAAACCGCAGAGATATGTCCTCATCCTTTGCAAGTTGATTCAGAGCCTCTGGTACAAGTTTTTGGTATTGTGGAGTTGGGCCTGCTTCAAGATGTTGATAGAAACAAGGTTTAGAGAGTTGTCTCATGCCTTCCTCTATGTACTTTTCGCTGTTCATGACAACTATACCGCCTCTCTTATTCGCTCGTTTTATGATTACATCTGCCCGCCTGCTGAACACCTCTAATACATCCCGTTCTTTTTTTGGACAGGTTCTGTCTCCCTGGCTTGTGGCATTTGTAGGCATGAATTGTATCGTTCTGGACGGCATAAATATACATTTCCAAGTGTTTTTCTCTTTCCATATTGGGAATCATGGTTTGCAACACAGAAATCTCTGCTATCCGCAGTACTTGTTGCCTATCAGAAAATTAATCCCTTAGTCACAACATTAGTGGAAAGTTGTCTAGATATAACCGCATTCGGTGTATTTATCAGTGAGAAGGCAAAACGTAAGGCGTGTAGAGAAAACGCATCTTTCTTCCGCCGTTAGGGGCCTGGTTACTGGATTATTAACGCTATCCTGAGAAACAAAGTCAGAGCTTGTAAGCGTAGGATTAATATTAGTGGCTGCTTCCATTCCAGACCACCCTTCGCATGCTGTTAGATTTGTTGTTGCTTGCGTCGTTGCGTTGGATTTGTTGTTGGAGCTTGCAACCGCAAGATTATTATTAGCAGCTGCTTCCGTTCCCTATCCTTCTTCTCGTGTTGTTGGATTTCTGCACGCGAGGTGTGGAACCCAGTCCTGACTGAATTTCTTTAGTTTAGTGTCGCATACCTCGGTCGTTCTCTGTTCCTCAAAGAGCGTAAGTTCGGTGACCTCTAGTACGGAAAGGCAAATCTACGGGAGAAAGGAAGGGCAGAAGAAACAAACATCGGAAACACAAACAAAAAGTAAAAATGTGCATAATCCACTGTATTACATGAGAACAGTCAGAAAACAAGTAATGAAACATAACAAAGCTCAAAAAGACATTAAAAATAGTAAACTAGTTCTAAATAATGATGAGTTAGCGTATGAGTTCTTGAAACTCATTTGGGTCAGATCCTGTGGCATTTTCTGATTGTAAGGTATTCCTTGCTCTTATTCTGAGCGGTAACGAGAACGTGCGCACTGCGATGACTGGCACGTAGTTGGCTTACTACTCTTGATATGTGAAAGTCAATTAGCAATATTATTTCTGAAGTTCCGCACCAATTTAAACTGCGATGGACGTCAAGGCAAAGCGAAGCCGGGCTATCGGCCGCCTTCGAAGTCGACTTGTTGCCATTGTATTTTCACCTTTTTAGGAGAAAGAGGAGTTGCTACCTGCAATTTTGAGCCGAATCTAGCGCATGTCAACGCGAATTTCGTCCGCGAACAGGCGATCTTTGCTTAAGTAAGATCATGCGTGTGTGTGCATGTGTGTGTCCGTGTTTACTACATACTGTCGGGGACAGAAGCCTCCAGGACGCGCAGAAAGCAATCTATGCGCGTAGGTGCCACGCCTCCCGAAGATTCCCTCGTTTCACGGTCACACATTATAACACGTACAGCCCCCTCCAGAAGTATGCAGCCCAAGGGGTTTGCTTCTAAGCTGTTTAGCGGGCTTCCAGCACATCTAGTAGTCCAAAGCTTTGGAGGATTGAGGACAAGAAGCCATTCCTCTTTCGAGAGGTTACGGTCGCTGAGGTTGCATAACGAGGCATACAGGAGGCCTCTCAAGCAAACCCCTTGGGCGGGGGTATGCGTTCAACTTTAGCCTGCACAAGTGTGGTATCGATCCACGAGCTACTAATTGGTCTATCGGCTTTGGGTGCCGCTGACGCGTTCTAGAGACTTTTATCACCGATAGTACATAACATGGAAAGCCTTAGAAACAGTTTGGAACAGCCCTGGGTCTATTTTTCAAGAAGTTTCTTTTCTCTCTCTCCCTCTCTCCCTTTAATCTCCGCACAGGCAGGCCGAAGGCCGTCGCGAGGATCGAGGCATCATGGCCAACACCAGCAGTCTCCTGGATAGCCTGCTGTCAGAAAAGAACTACAACCGACAGTTCAGGCCGGGATTTGGAGGTCGGTGCCATTGTGGGTTAACTGTGTGTTCGCGCCCTTTTGCAACCAGCGCAGTTTAATTAACCCATGATTAGCAATCGCTGATCAATTTTCCTTCCTTTATATTTTCTTCGCGAGCGACAGTGAGCTCGGTTTTCGTCGCCGCTTTTTATGTATGAGGAGCCGCGTGACCAGCGCTCGCCAGGTGCCGAACAAGAGGGGATGCTGTCAGCTACACACAAGGCTTGGACATTCGCCGCGGCTGGACGCCGCCGTCACCTCCTCCGCTCCGTCGGCCACCACGTCGAAGAACAAATTAGGGCTGGTTGCTGGCCGTGCTGATAGATGGCGCCGCGGAGCTTGTGTTGTGGGGTTAGTGTGCTTTACGTAATGACAGCAGCTCACGCGGTGCTGTCACCCAGCGTGAAGTCTCCGGCGCGAGGCGTGTCTGCAGCGTCTATTCTCACACACAAAAAAAATGCCCGCCGCAATTCCCCCCCCCCCCCCCCCCCCCCCCTCCTCATGACAGCAGAGCAAAGGAGTGACGGTCGGTACCGAGCGGTATCGGGGAAGCCGCAGAGCGGAGGATTTCGAGAATACGGGAAGGGTCAACCTTGCTCCATGTCCCGTCCGTGGAGCGTATAAACGTTGTGTCGCACCTCATTGTGCACGTCCGTACGGCGAAGTAGGCGCACGCGGGCGGCGACGAGTGATCACCCGCGCCGCGTATAGTGTCTCAGGCGGCCTAAAGAACGGTTGACGGGACAGCTTGTTGGTGACGCCACCGCAATAGATGGGCCTCGGAGAGGGCCTTTCCTCGAAACTGTGGTTACCAGATTAACTCTTTGAGGCTGCAACAAGCTGCACCCGTGGGATAGAGAGAGTGTTCACCAAGCTCACGGGAGGAAAGATAAATGCTCTGAAATCTCGACAGTGGAGAGAGTGCATATTGTGCAGTGTTGGTCGAATGACTTATCTTCTTTCCCCAATTCTTAATTGGCTGTTTTCTTTTCCCTAATCCTCGATTGGCTATGTTTTCCTTTCCGCAATGATTTAGTGGGTAAATGCTTAAGAATTAGCTAATTGGTTTTGGTCTAAAGGGTTTAAAGCAAGCTATGTTGGCGGGACCAAGGGCTGGTTTCGTCGGTTCATACTACAAGTCAATGAAATATGAATAAGTTTTCTCCTTGCTTGTAACTTTCTTTTTGTATTTATAAATTGTTAACAAAAAGTTAATCTTTCCGCAAGTGTTCGCGAGCAACGTGATTAAGCAGTATCGTATGTGCAAGACGTCGAGCATACTACAACCATCATCATCAACATATTTCCCTCTATGAGGTCCAAAGGGAAAATCATCTCCTAAGTTATCAAGTGCCACCAGGACTGCGCTTGCGCGTGTCGGGCTGCAGAGCAAAATTTAGGTTCCCTCGCGCCACGCGATAGCTTCGCACACCATAGGATCAGGAAGGCGCTGTTGTTGACGCATGCGCTGCTCCGACGCTAGCGCAGCACGTAGCACCAGGCGGACTGAAAGCTTCACCAAAGGTCTTTAAGTTTCACATTCGTGTTCTACTCCAGCTCCAAAGTGACCCGCGGAGCGCCGACAATGGAAGCTGAGAGCATTTCATGCTTAACAAAGGCCTCGGATGTTTATAACTCAAATGCACAACATTTCACAAATAGGCGAGCTGACTCTGGCGCACCAGCTGATTTAGAACCAGGAAAAAGAGCGTTCGTGATGGGATAGGCGAGCGTGCCGTTTTGGCTGACCTTGTACGGGCCACCAACAAGGCCCTCGCACTAAGATGAGGTTTTACACTAGGGTTCAGGTCGCAAGGTGTTAGGGATTAAAGACCAACGCAGTTTGTTTCTCGTCGCGCTTTAGTAGCAGCAATTTAGTCCATTATAATAATTTGCTCACGTTCGAGGCTGAGTGGCACGCGTTTAGACCAGGTGCATGCTCTACTGTAGCACGTGGAAGCCCCGGCCATACACGACATGCGGGTTGTGCGAGGCCTGCGCCTGAAATGTTTGGTAAATGCGCCGTCTGGAACGAGTCGGCATTAGTAACAGTTCGCGATACGCTGTTCTCAGCCGCGTTTACTAACCGCGTCTCTCTGCAAATAAAAATAGAACTATGCAGCGCCAGCTTGCCAGCACTTCCATTGTTTTCACTCTGCTTATCGTGCGTTCGCTTCTTGCTCCTCGTCGCGCAAAGAAAAAAAAGGCAAGTTGGCGGTCATCACGCATACGCTTTTGCTGGCATTGCCGCCCCCGAGCGCGGCCAAACGGGAGAGAGAAATCCGCGCAGCGGTAGCAGCGGTTCTGGGGGGAAAAGCGCTTTGGTGGCGTTGTTTTTCGGGGCTCAGTGGCGCGTGTCCCTTGGCGGGACGTGACCGCTGTCGCCATGGCCTCCGGGTCACGCTCTGAATACGGTCGGCGTCGCTGGCGACGGCGCTGGAGCACTGGCTCCACTGCTGGACTACGCGCCATCGCTTCTTCTCCGGAGCAGCTGGAGTGTGATGAACAGCTTGGAGGGATGAGGTCAGGAGCGCCAAGAGCAAAGCTTCAACGGCAAAATGCGCCCGGCCTCGCATTTTCACACGAGATTTAAGCCAGGGTGTTCCATCCCAGACATCGTCGTACACCTTACTGAATAGGATGGTGGTGTCACAGCCGTATTTTAAATTTTTTGGCGATGTTACTCTTTTTACTTACAGTGCTGGTTACACGGGGGAGTGGGATGGGGTAACCAGAGTAGGTGAAATACCTCACAGCTGGTAACTCCCAAGTTTTACGGCGAAAGCATGCGGTGTCAGTGTCGCAATGCGAAAATGCCTTTTAGACACAGTTGCGCCCACCTTCACCTTCCGGAATAAGCATCTCGCGTGTGAGAAGCCTCGGCTTATAATAATAGCATCAGTGTAAGTATCTAGTGTAAATCCAACTCCTTTCGCAGAATTGTTGCATCAGTTGTCTGATCGCCACTAGGTGCTCGCGAGGCCGTCTCTGATTGTGTACAACAGTTGTGGTGGGGTCACCAAGGAGAGATAGAAATAAAATCACTTCGCGATCCATTAAGCTTTTAAAACCATCGCAGCTCAGCGCTTCGCTTCGGAAAATAGTTTCCATACGCGACAATTGAACCAAACGTGGCTCGCACAGGCTGTCGATTTCAGAGCGTTAGCCTAGGGCGTGTTGACATTTCAGGGAGTGAATTTTTTTAACATTTCTACTTGTGCAGTCTGGAGAAATTTTCTTAGGCTTACTAATAAGTAAGCTCTACTTAAGAATATAGGTTTTCCCACTCCATGTAATGCAAATATCAGCAAAAATAACCTGAGTGGCAACCAACACAGTCAGGAAGCCGCGCTTATACAAGGTGCCAACACTTCGTATAGGCCGGCGCACAAAAAACATGAAAAACACAGGCAGAACATGACGGACAGGAGCGCACTAGCAACTGATGCGTGGTCGAAGAAACACCTCTCTGTCAGTGAGCATGCGCAAGGAAATTCAGCACGTGTCATCAACATGAAAAACCCAAATCAACAGCATGACGTAGCTGTACAATAAACATACGGAAGAAAGCAAGAGAAAAACAAGACAAAAACCTAACCCCTTCGGGTGACCGAAGCACACAATCGGCACAAGTAAAAGGCCAAAACTGCATGAAAGCGTTAACAGTACGGCTATCAGATACCGAGGAACTCGCGTTCTTTTTCCAGCAACAACACCGATGTAGAACCGACACACAAGTCGTTACCTGCGACGATTGTGTTCGAGGCCTCCAATACTACATCGGGGTTATTGCTGGAAAATGAACGCAAGTTCCTCGGTACCTGGTAGCCGAAATGGTAGCACTTCCGTGCAGTTTTTGCCTTTTACCTGTGCCGATTGTGTGCTTCGGTCACACGATGGGTTTAGGTTTTTTGTCTCGTTTTTCTCTTGCTTTCTTCCGTATTCGTGGTTTTTGTGCAACAGTTTTAGATAGATCGTTACCAACTAGCCCAACTTTTTACATTACTGAACTTCGTGTAAGCACCAGAGTATTTAATCCAAACGCCAACCTGAATAATATGTGCGCCAACAAATTTAATCTGAGCGTAAAGGCAATTGATACAAGCGCCAGTTTGTTTAATTCGGCATTCAACCAATTTAATTCACGTGAGCAAAATGAACCCGGGGACGACTCGAAAACACAGAGCATGGATTCTATCAATTAAGCGAAGTTCAGGCGAATCTTATAAACATTCACCGCGTAATCGACGCAATATTTCACCTACTTCACATTGTCATCTATTTCTTGTCGCAAGTTCGAGTGCCGGGAAATTGTAAAACCTCAGTGTATAACATGACTCGCGTAGCTTGCTGCATACCTGCCCAGCCAGTAAATAAATATGAGTGCCGTGTTCCCATTCCCCAGTTAAGCACGGATGGTGCTGGATAGTTACATGCATCGGACCTCCATGCAGATGTCAAGTGTACGGCCCCTGTACAGAGGCGGGCTGTTTTAATGAAACCGTAACAGGTACACAATGTATCGGTCAAGTTCTAATCATAGCTCGACAGTAACAGCATGAACAATACAGAGAGTACATATATACACCATCCCATAACTAACCTGCAGCCTACAAAAGGCAAAGATCACCTCAGCCGATCCGGAAAGCGCGTTAAACGTGTTCCTCAGTCCTAGTTGTCTCTGTGTTAAAAGAACGCGTTACGCCCTACGTTACCTACAAAAAAGGGTAACGCGTTACCGTTACCGTTACCGAAGTACCGCACGTTACTTTGCCGTTACTTCATAGACATAAATTTTAATCAGGGTGTCTTCGCCTTGAGAACTCACGAAAACAATTTTATAAAGCTCATATTTCGCATAAAACTTCTAGCCCAAACGACGATTTTACGCGACATCTTGATTTAATGAGAATACTTTGCACAAATGTGCAGGAGCTTAGCAATGTTCTGGTGGCCTAAAGTTGCCTGTAGATTTACATGTGATTGCGTTTATCTCTGTGGCCCATCGTGATGCCATTTTCTGTATGCGACATTAAACACAAAATGACACTTCAATCCTAAGTTCTCAAAGAATACATCGCTGAACTTTCAGCAAATTTACAGTAATTCTGGAAAATTGATGTTCAAAAATGCCCAGCATGCTTCCACTCTTTATAGAGTTGTGTGTACGAGTGGTTCAGGAAGGGGAGGTAGGGGAAGAAAAGTGTGTGAATGTGTGTTCGTGCACGTGTTTCGTGCTTCGTGGCTATTCTGTCCTTTTTTTTTGTTGGGTGCATCGACAAGGGCAGGTGTTTTCTGGTATGCATGCGAGCCGCAACAAAGGTCGTCGAGAGCACCTGTGCATTTGTTTATTTTAAACATCACTTTAGGTGCTCTGCGCTTTCTAAGAAAGGGGCTGAGTAGGGAACAATTGAAAGAAAAAGTAACTAGTAACGCGACACCTCACGTTACCGCAAAATGTTAACCTAAGTAAGTTACCCGTTAAAGTTACGAAATGGTAACGAGTACGTTACTAAGTCATCGAAAAAAAGTAAGGCGTTACCGGTAACGCCGTTACTTGTAACGCGTTACCGCCAACACTGGTGAGGGGTCATGCTTCGAAGGGTGCCGCCATTTTGGAAAGATGTTTTAGAGCCCGCAACCGTCGCACAAGCTAAACTCAGCAAATGGCGCATACCTAACGCAAGCGTACGCTAAGGCTCGATATTAAATGGCGTTTGGCGCTTGGGCACTACAAAGCACGCTATTCCATTAGCCCGTATGCCCATTTTATACCGGCACTACATTCTGCAGCGTCATAACGTTGCCTGTGCAATCAGCGCAACTTTGTTAGTGGTGCAAGGAACTACTGGCATGGAGTATAGTGTGTGGAACCAGGAGACGACACTCGTTGAGCTGGAACAAAATTCCTTCACTTTATCAGCGTATAAAAAGCGGAGGGAACGAAGCTTATAACCTAGGCAAAAGAAACAAGCAACTGGCAGCTCGGTATTATAGTCTTAGCAGCGGTGCTTAATTTTTCATTGCTATTATCCTAGTCGTGAATAATGCAAACAAATCAGGCACGTACAGGCGCCAAACGGACTGCCTTTGAAGGGTCGTTTTGTTGCCTGTAGGAAGCTGTCTGACTTGAGGCAAGACAGGACACTTTCGGCATGTCATGCCGCAGAGCTGCTGGTATAAAAGAAAAGTTATCACAGTCGAAAGCTGCGCCTCGTCTGACTGCGCCAGTTTACACGTAGTGCAGTTATTTTTCTAAAATTAGCCATCTAATTAGTGTGCTTTTTAGAGTAACTAACGTCCACTGCGACTAACACTTTGTTCCTGAAAGTATTTTCTTTCTATTTCGAGCTCTCTATTTCTAAGAATTCCTTAAGGTGTTCGTTGAAGCTCTATTTAAGGGGAGCTATATAACCTCATTTTCAAATTTCCTACAGGGGCCGCCCTCCTTGAACGCCTCAGTGTCGGCCGCTGCAATGTATCTTGCTGCCTTTAATTGACGCCTAGCGTGTCTGCCGAATTCTTCGCATCTTCTCTGAGCTTTAATGCATAGATAATTGTAGTCCTGTATTGTTCGGGAGATTTCGCTGTTTTTTCTCCTTGGTGAAGCCGGAGGATTGAACGGCGGTGCCCGTTTCTGGCGCCTGAGTGGAACGTCACAACACAGATCGTCACCTTTAATGGAGGAAAACCGTCACGTTAGCGTACACAAGAAATGAACGGAAAGGCACAAACTATCACCTGCTTGTCGCCTACGAGAAAGCACGACCACCTTCCGGCTCTACTCTTCTGTACATGTAGACGACAATCCGGCAGTGCCTCAACGCAGACGCATACATGCCCACTGCATTGTAACTTTGTTGTCGTCTGCTCTGCATCTTATTTTCTAAATAAATTCAGTAGAACGCGGTGTTTACTGTTTGTCGTTGTGTTTTCTTTTTTCTGCGTGTCTGAAGAAAAAATTTGTTTCTTACAGAGTACAATTTTATTCTACTAATTTTTAATAATGTGCGCACACGTCTGCGCCCTTCTTCATTCTCTCAACATATCTTAGAGCCAGTAAGCCGTAGTACTGAGGTCCTGTGCTGTTTCATAATGCTGAGATTCTTTTTTTTTTAATGGCTGCCACTCGCATAAAGCAACAGCTGGCTACAATATGAGGAAAGCGATATACTTCACGTAGGTGTGCCACACAGGCGGCGCCCGGCCCTTAAAAATAAATCCAAACTTCGCTTAATTCATGCCATTCGTGTTTTTTTTTTGTTTTGAAGTCGTCTGTCGTATTCATGTTCCGCACTTGAACTAAACTGATTGGTACCGGGATTAAAAATGCTGGAGCTTGTATTAACTGCGTTGGCACTCGGAACTAATTGATTAGCGCTCGTATTATTCGAATTGACGGTATTATTAAATACCTTGGCGCTTAGTTGAAGTGTTCACACTTGCAAACAGTTGTCTCGGGTACAGATTATATTGGTTGCCGGTCAGATTACATTTACTGGCAATTAGATTAAACTGAGGGGGAAAACCTGTAGTGATACACGTAAGCCCATTACTGAAACGATAACATCGCTTGAAAAAAAAAAGAAAAGACCACGAGCTTTATTGTCACAATAAATACAGCCTTTGTCAAAAGGGAGGAGCTTAACTGGTTTATTTCTAAGCCGTGTAGTGGCGCTCTTGTCGCCCCCTCGGAAGTCCTAGCTCTCGGAGGACTGAGGACGAGAGTTCCCAGCTCTCACCTTCTTGAGATTCGGAATGTTGGCGATACATACGGAGCCATGCACCATGGTCCAGAGGGAAACCCATTGGGCTGTGCATTTTTGACAAAAACGGTACCTGCGTCTTATAGGTGTAGAATGTTGAGCCACTCAGTCATGAGCATCGGCATTCCTTCTGTCTTTCTCTTTCCCTTCGCAACCCAGATGACTCGCGTCATATGCTCAAGAAGCACTTTGGTTTGGGCTAGTTGGTTCATAGCTTTAGATGATGTCAGGACAGCGCGAATGGAACAAGGACGAGAGAGGCACAAGAACACAGCGCCTGTCCTGTTGTGTTCTTGTGTCTCTCTCGTCCTTGTTCCTTTCGCACCGTCCTGACGTCATCCTGTCTTATGTCCCCTTTTTCTAATGCCGCTCTTCCTAAAAGATTTAATTCTATTCTCAACCATTCTCAACCAATTTGCCCAACTTTCTGTCTTTCTCAACCTTAGCAGTAGCTAGTATTCCGACCTCCATGCGACCGAGGACGGTCGAGTTCTGTGCCTTTGCTTCGTTTATACGCCTAATTGTGGCTCATTTACATGGAGCTGGCCAGTATACAGCCGCCCCTCTGTTCCCAAACGGACAGCGGGCTGTGCGCCCAGGCATCTCGGCCTCTTCTATAACGGCGGCTCAACGCGGTTCCGACCCAGAGGCTCAACAAGTAGCTCAACTAAGGCTGGTTCCTTTATTTAAGCCCCCTTGGCCCACAAAGCGCCTAAATTGCCGTGTCGAAAAGACAGGGCGAGGCTAAATTCGTCCTGCACGCCCGGCGACATTCTCAGCCGTGTGTTGTCTTTGCTGTCTGTCTGCATCTGGCTCCCGGCAATCTGTTCCTTCGCCGACTCCTTAAAGCATTCGCTATCTGTGGCATCGCTGGCCGTTTACGCAGACTGATAAGCCAGTAAAGCTCACAAAGTGGATGTTATTCAAGCGTGTCTCGCCGGAGAGTTTTCGGTTTTACATCCTCGCGTTCTTCGGGCCACTGTGAAAACAAAACGTTCTCGTTGTGCCTCTCGTAGTGTTTTACGAGAGCTTCCGCGTCCGACGGAGTTTTGCGCTCGAACGCACCTTTTCCCTCTCACTCACTTTTCTGATAAGAAATCGACGCACATTCAAAATAATCGCGCTCCATCTGTGATACTTAAGTAATAAAGTGAGTGCAGCGACTGTGCTGTTCGTATGGGGCAATAGGACTACCAATATCGGGCCTGCACCTGTTATCACGGATTGGCTAAACCTATTTTACCTTTATTCTGCACTTTCTAGGAGTGCTCTATAAAAGAGTCCTTTAAGTATGCAGTTCAGACAAATCCTAACTCTCTTGATCTGCTTGCACACTGCAATGGATAACACCCCCTCTATGGGAAAATGCGTGCCTGTTTCTATGCGCCTCTATGGGGCTGCATTGTTTCTTATCGCTGACTGACATCTGCTTCTTCTGAACACTTGGAACCTGCATAACAACTTGTGCGTAGACTACAGCAGCGCTTCGCTGGACTTTTCAAGATTTTCAGAAATTTTTCGCATATCTCTGAAAGTTTCCCCTAAACGGGTTGTATTAACATTCATTAAACCGCTTGTAGTTGATTGCTTTTTCCGATTTCTCGGTATGGCCACCACCGCCTCTGCAGGAACTCCCTTGACGACAGGTGCTGTTCAAACCTGAACGTCATATTGTCACCGATAAACGGTCACAGCACTCAAAGCCAGGTTTAATTAGACGTGCTACGCGTCCAAGACAGCAGGAAGCTCGTGCGAGGAAGACGAAAAACCTCTAGCCCCTCGAGAGCGCAAGGCATGGCAAGTCCCATCTAAAACAGTTCGGCCGCGGCATGGCGCCACTGGATTGATTGGGACTGTGGCAGTATTGTGGATTTATTGGCTAGTGAGAAGTTAGTGGGAGCTTCATGGTAAATGCTTGGCATTCTTGGCGCCTTGCCGGGGGTTAACACTGGAGTGCTGGAGATGAAGTTTGTTGCATTTTGTAGAGTCAAAGGGTCGCGAACCCTCCAGTTCTAAAGGTGTAAGAGAGGGTAGAAGGACCCGAATGTTCTTTTGAATGGGAGGCCACATGCATTCTTATCCTTGTATTTTTTATTACTGTTATTTGCAGTGCGCCTAAGACAAGTTGAAAACCCCATAAGTTAGGGCGTTTGAAATGGCATCAGAGCATAACAGGCCACACAGCGTCATTTCTCAGAAGCAGTTGGCCAAACAACAGGGGATCGCTTGCAGCGAATTGCTCGCTCGGTTCCAAATAGTTATCGGCGCTTAGCGTCTCACGGTACGCGTTCCGATCACAGGAGAGCTGACTTAGCAATAGCCGTCCCCCTCACTGAGCGTTTCCTAAATACAATGACTCAAGCTCAAGGCCCATTCTGAGCTCAATATCCATGACTTCCCGGTGCTCGAGCATGTTTTCGCCCTGCCGCAAAACAGAAAACCGCGCGCGTGGTTCCCCGAGGCGCGCGGCAAATCCTCACTCGTGCATCATCTTAAAAATAGGAGAGACGGCCCCGCTCTCTGATGCCCGTGCCCAGATTAATCACACGCGCGACCTCCCCCACGCATCCGCCGCGAGCCCGGGCTCCTGGCCAACGGGATCTCCCGAAAGTCTGCCACAGCGCTGCGGACTGTGATTCACTCCTCGACGAGGGGAAAACCTACTCCACTCGAAGCCCCCTCTCCCCTCCCACACTTTTCCCCTCTCGGCGTATAAACATCGGCGAAAATCTGCTTGGCGCGGAATTTGATCTCACAGTGACTTTTTTTTCCCTCTTCCCGGCCGGTTTCTTTCCAGAGAATCTGAAGCCCTGGCTTCGCTCTTTTGAGGGTGGTGTGCTCGAACCCCATCCGCTACTGCGGTATATGGTTGTATGAAGTCCATGTGCAACTGCGCTCTGCTGGAGTGTTTCTAAGCTTCCTAAAATTAACCGCAGCGGGAGCTTTCAGAAGCGCGTCTGTCGTTTCCGCATGTGGCATTCTAGCGTACTGTTTACTGCTTTCTGCGCCATGTCCTCCGAACGACGAGATTCAAAGTTGAGGTCTAGCAAGTGGGGCATACTCGACGCCGCTTCCGCCGCGAGTCTGGAGGTGCAGTATTTGAGGAAGCGCAGACGCCTTTTTCTGAACCACCAGGAGGAATGATGGATGGCACGCGAACACCGGCTCGCCTGGCCCGAGACTGAAGCTCGGCACCGCCCGCGCGAGCTACTCCGGAAGCGGCGCCGACTGGGAGCGCGTGCATGCCAGCAGCCGCAGTGTTACTTCTTCAGCCACCTTTCGCCACGAAAGGGCGCATTGGCGCGCATACTCGGAGGGCTCCCTAACGGATTCAAAGGGTTTCCACGCAGTGTCCTGCTTCCATGACCTAGCGGTCTCCCCTATATCATTACCTCTTCCGCCTTGCGTTTTTCGCGTCACATGAGATGCATTTCAGGGGGAGACCGCCCCCCTCTCCCTGAGCAGGGATGTGAAATTAAGGGGTGAAGGAAGCCGACCCTTCTTCCGAGCAATAAATTTTTGCGGGGAAACCACATGAGCGACCAGTTTTTGGACGAGGAAATTTAAAGGAATGTGTTGTGCAAATTTTACGATGCCGGGGCACTGCTTCGACATTCGTGCATTTGTGCGAAGCCACACAGCGGCCCTATAAATTTAAGTCGCTGTGAGCAACAGCCACGCGAATAGATACCTTTCGAAAGTTAATAAGTTGCTGTGATTGTTTGAAAGGGATTCATTAACTCAATTGGAGACAGAGAGAGATATGGGGCAGGCATTTCTACTGCAGTGGGTGTAGTCAGGCTGATGATGATTGCTTCTAAAGTACTTCTGTTAGGAACGCCTGCAGTGAATTTCATGTATATATACATAACGCCTCAGCAGCTGTTCCTAAAATCTGACATGGCTGTGCTTCGCATGCCTTAACGTAAAATGTTCCCTATTAATTCTTCCCCCAAACCGCTGAGAACTCTTGTATTAAGCCCGTCTAAAGGTTTTGGGTGACAGCTTCAAGGCCGGTTTGCGTGCGTATTGCTTGCATTTCGTGCAATCGCCCTGCCCTGTTTCCCTTCCTTCGTGGCTGCTGCCCAAGTTGGCCGAAGGGTCTTACTATAGCCTGCGTTCACTTGCCTCTGTGTTTACCCGGAGTGTTTTCATGTTGTAAATTTGAGAAGTGGCGACACCCACCATCTCATCTGGTACTTGCAGGTCCTCCAACAGAAATCCTCACAGACATCCTTATCAGGAGCTTCGGACCAGTGTCAGAAAACGAAATGGTGCGTTTCTCTCTTCTATTTTTCTTCCTTTTTTCTTCGTTCTTGTTTACTCTGCCCTCAGTGTTTCTGCACATATGCACTTTATATCGGAGTGGCCCTGCCTCACTCAGCGTTACGCTGACTTCGGTTAATCGCCTTGAAGTTTTTCTTAGATCCGATGTGCGTCAAGGCCGGAGAGAGCAAACAATTATTGCGAGATCTGAGTGCTGCCGTGTGCGAAAACGTTTCCTAAATCCTCGCACCTGAAAGTCACACTAGACGCTACGCAATCAGGAGGGAAGCTCTTGAACTCTTAATTCGTTCGGAATAAAAACAGAACAAAAGGTGCGACCATACTTAAAAAAATTGTTTGTTCAGACCGATAGTTCAAACGAAACGCAACGTTGTGTGTTATGATTCCTTGCAAACATTTTAGAAACAAATATCTCGACCACCGCTTGAACGCGCTCATGGCAGGTCACCCTCTGGTTTCGGTTTGGTTTTCCCAACCCAATTAATATTTCCTTTCTAGCACGCTCTTTCGAATCCCGCGCATGTTCGCGCTGCACCTGAAGCGACACCGAGGGAAAATAGAAGTTGGCCTCTGTCGGTGCAGAACCGTGTTCCAATCACAAAGAAGCCACTCTCTGTTAAAACGGAGCTTTTGTAAGCTATAAAAGGCCAACAAACTAAATACAGGTGTCTCCACGTGTATTTGCGAGTTGCGTCTTTTGTGGCTGGAAAACATCAACATAGCCAGAAATAACCATCAATCAATTTCTACTTAGAATAATAGTTAGGTGCAGTGGCATCAGTGTCTTTTTAATGCAGTTTATTACCTGCGCAGAAAGCTACGGAATTAAAGCTTGACGAGTGTGCGCGGCAGTGTTCGTTAACGCAGTCTAACGGTGTTCTAGTTATCGTTGTTAATGGCACATTTTTCTTCCATCGAAGTACCCGAATCTGAACTGTGACGATACGCTGCCTGCAAGTCAGCTTCTTTTCTCCGACGTATTGTCTGCATTATAGGCCACTTTCACGCGACTTCAAACTAAGAGGTTTAGCACAGGATCGAGAGGAAAAGGAAGATAATCTTATATGTAGATATCCCCCACCCTGTGTATGTGCCATTGCTTCTGATGCAACAATAACAACATAGCTTGCGCGTTGCACGCCGCAGTTGTGTGCGTCTTCATTTGTTGGTCTCTATATGGGGCACAGCTTATGGTAATGTAACTTGCTTAGGTGAAGAAGCGCCTTTGCATTAACGATCGATACGTTGTCAGAAACAAATAGTGTTGCGTGCAGTTCGTGCAAATCTCAGCGTCACATGCTCAACAGTTCGTAGGGATAAAGAAAGAAAAGTTCTGGCTCCAAGCCTAGAAAAATGCAATAGCCATCTGCCCAAAAAGAATATCATGCGATTTCAGAACAAAGTCAATCTTGAAAAAAAAAAAATATTCTTTGACTTTCGCTTCACGCTTTCATCACAATTACCGCTATCAGAACATGCAGGGAATTTCCAGCCGTGACTCTCAAAGGGAAGATGGCGCCTGTCTCAGAATTCTTTGTTTTTCTTCTTTTTTCTGTCGCTCAGTGGCACGCCAGTACCGTTATACCGCAAACGTTTTGAAGCTTAATACTTCTTTTTAAATCGTGGTCAGCCCCATAAGCGCGACCTTATGCGCTTTCCTTTCCTCTGCCTCTTACTCCTCCTCCTCCTCCTCCTTAGATTCTTCTGTTTTGTTATCAACGAGCGTCCGAAAGATGCAGCTTCGACAGATTGCGTAACTATACAGCAGTGTTGACTTCGGATATCGTCTGGCCCGTGCGCAGATGTTCTCGATGGACTGCTACTTCCGGCAGACGTGGTACGACCGCCGGCTGAGTTTCCGGGGCGACATCGACGTGCTCTCGGTGAGCTGGCAGTTCCTCGAGCTCGTCTGGACGCCCGACACGTACTTCTTCAACGGCCAAAGCTCCTACCTCCACAAGGTCACTGTGCCAAACAAGTTCGTCCGACTCTTCCACGACGGCCGGCTCATGTACTCCATGAGGTGGGCGCCTCACGCCGGTGTCCCATCACGAAGTAGCAAGAGGCGAAAATTAGTTACCGACAGTTTGGGTCGCTGTAATGCTAATTTTTCTCGAAGCCATATTACTAGTTGCTCATGCTAGCTCTGACATCACCGCTTGATTAGCATGCGGCGATTGAGTGGCCGAAGCACGGTATTGCAAAAAATGGACCTAGTACGAGAAAAACAACAAAACGACAGAGCGTTCTCTTGCTAGGTTCAAGTGCTGTCAGGCTTACGGTTATGTCTGCCTGCTCAAAATCTCAGTTAGTCCACATCCCTCCACTGAACTCGATTGTTCTAGTTTCTTAATTCAATGAAATAAAAACTATTCATAACTACCTTACCTAGGTAACTATTTAGCAAACATTTCTAAAAAGCTTGAAAATTTGCGTTTTGGAACCGAAATGAATCAGGCAAGTTATTTAAATAAAAGTCGGCAGTGTCCGAACTGGCTGACATGCTCATTACAATGAGCGCGACGTGTCGTAGTCAGGAAAAGTAGTAATGCATCGCAAACTCTACTTAAGGACGACAAGAACGGTAGAGGCGACATAGGGAATGGTGTTCATAGTACTGGATGCGATCAAAGCGGATGAATGGCCGTTTCTTAAACGCATAGCTTCGCAAGTATCTGATGCCGCCTCAATTCCCCCAGAAACACAGCCGGGCTCTGCGACCCCATTAATAACGTGCACAGTTGAGCTCCGCATTTCTGCTCGTTGCTTGCACTGTTGCGTCACCTTCCGAGAATGAACAAATCATTTAAAGTGTGACGTCCCGAGACTGCCTGTGACATTTAGCTGAACTGTTTATATTTTTACTTGTCCAATGAAAAGTAAGAAGGGTTTAATGCCAGATATAAATCTCTGGTACTCCCATTATCGCGGCGTTCAATGGTGGTAATTTTTTGCGTTATAAACTACATGCCATGTGGCCCAGCGGGACCCATTATTTTTAGCCATGCTGCAACTGCACAAGGGTTTCTGTTGCTCACATTCCTCGAAAGAGCCGAGTGAAGAATACGCTCATCTTGCGCATGCTTAATGGCAAGCAAAAAAGCAGGTGCCTTGCTTCTAATACTTTGTAAAAGGTCACAACAATCGAGTAAGGAGGGCTTTTTTATGATCGCTTACAAAGACGATTAAAATATTGCTGAAGTCTTTATGAGAGACCTTCACCAGCATTCTAAAGGAAGTGTTCACCAGCATTTTAATGTCTTTTTTCATCGAACGGGCACTTGTTTGGGGAGGAAATTTGATCGAGACAGCTCGTTAGTTTACGCAGAGAATCGGTTAGAGGCAGGATTTTGGGTAGATTTTTCGTACCAACTAAAGGCATGGGACGGCTGAAATTCTTATTTCTATGAGTAAATCACGTTAGAAAAGTTTATGACAAGACCAATAGCGCTCGTATTCAGTATTAGCCTCGCATCGCTGTGCCTTGAAGTCATCGTTAATATCTCAGCAGAAGACGTTCATTACTCTGCGCAGTTCACAACACAAAATAACCTACAGCACCTATTCAAATTCAGCAAAGTGTTCACTTCACTTGTGTAAAACATACAGAATTATTGCCCTCTTGATAAAAGCAAAAGCCAGAAAAAGACGCCGTTCGGGGTCATAGCCCCTTAATGGGTAAATAGCAGCAACCTGCACGTTTATTGGGAGAGTAATGGTCATGGGGAAAGGGCAAAATGAATCAAGAAGCAACTACGGCGTGTCATAGTTCTTTAGTGTAACAGAATTCTTTATGTCCTCACAAGTCTAAAAAAAATAGAGATCATGCATACCGCTGTCCCTGCCCATGCACCGGGACTGCGCATACGCATGGTAGATCTGCACGCGCACCTTAACAGCAGCAAAGCAAGCAGAGCGTGCCTAACACGGAGGAAGTTCATCTTAAGTTCGAGGCCACAAAATTTCCTTCTTTGCACACACTGTACGGGGCTTTCGAGCCGTGCAGAGTAACCAGATCAAGGCTATGACTTCCTAACGCTTCAAACTTCAATATGATGCGTGTGCCACGTCATGTCCATCAAATCAACTTAATGATTGGCTGTCAGCTCACTGTCGCTTGCGTTTTAATGAACTTCCTATAGCTCATTTCTCATGAACCACCTTCCGTGCTGCTAAAAGCTCGTAATATATAGTTTGCGGCAGCCATCCGCCCCATTGTGCAGGCCTGCGCCACCCTTTCAATTCAATTCAATGTTTATTTTTTCCAGGAAGTGCCTGGAGGGTCTCCTTGCCTAAAAGGTGCTCATGCAGCTTGAGTAAGGCCAAGAAGACCGTTACATAGCATTATCGGTAACATCAAATTATAATTAAAACAGACATATCTGATCTCTAATTTGTAACAGTAAACACAAGTTTTATACAATATTCGGAGCACTGAAGTTATAGCAGGTAAATAACAAAAGTCAGACATCATAAAAAAAAACACATTTCAAGAAACGTGGCAAAAACGTTGTAAAATTGATTTGCTGAAATGAAGCACAAGAACAGAAAGAGAAAAAAAGCATAATAAGGCGCAACAACACAAAGTATTACCAGAGTATAGCAATTACAAAAAACGAGACCTCAAACCTCTTCTATTCAATCGTAAAGTGTTTGTATTTTTATTTCGTATAAGCGGGAGGTTTTGTGATAACGCTTGATATTTATAAAAAGTTCGTAACCATGGTATTTCTCACAAATCTTTATTTCTTTTGGGTACATTATTGTCACGGCGCTGCAGAGATGCTAATGACATTAGTTGGTTGAATATAGTAAGGGAGGAAAAGTATTATGTTTTAAGTGGTCTAAATTCATAAATATCCTCAATACGAAGTATTTCAAATAATATGAATGTACTTGTTGCAGTGGATGTGTGCATGTCTCACGTGCAAACATATGATCAAATTGCACTCAGAGCTGCCCCACCAATAGAATCACATCACTTTCAATTAAGCCGTTTCAACGTAAAAAACAAAAACGGGGTGCATATTTGTACAGATTACTTTTTAAAAAGGGCCTCGAATGTGGCATATATCTGTACCTCAGTGTTTTCGGCGCATAGTAAAACGCCTTAAAATTGAAAATTACTTCAATAAGTATTATGAATAAGTTTACTGGGGAAAAAGGCTCAACAGCTGCACAATTTTTCAGAGTTTACTGCTCCCGCCAAAGCGGGCCGCGTCTCAACTGTACAGCCGCGCTTGTAAAATCACGCGGTACAGAAAATAGGCCTATTAGCAAAACATAAAAAAATAGCGCTGAATCATTTTTTAATAGTTGAGTGGTATTCAGTACGCAAATATACGGTACGAATAGCTGCACCGCTGACCGTTTGTCGGCGCTTGAAGCGACTGGGACCACATGTCTCCCGCTGTACTAAAGAGAGCTAAACCAGAAAGTATTATACTACTCCACAAAACCATCTATACTGCGCAAATTTATACACCAAAATTTGCGGCATAAAACACCAGAACAAGTGGCTTCGGAGTCGACACTGTTCTACTAGTGTGCCAGAGTTGCCAGAGTTGCGCCACCCGATGTACGTTTTTCTATTTCACTATTGCAAAAGTAAAAGTATTTACAAAACCTCTCCAACTATCCTATACGGCACCTATTGATAGTGCGTTTAAGAACTTAGGCAATAACTATTGCTGTTGTCTCTGCATGAATTTGCCTCATGTTTTGCTTCTCTTTTCTTTCCGCAGGCTTACCATTAAAGCTAGCTGCCCAATGCACCTACGAAAATATCCACTGGACATGCAGGCTTGTCCGTTGGAGATAGGAAGCTGTAAGTTCCGTACAGACTTTTATGTCTGCGAATATCTGGCTTATCTGCTTCCTGTGTGCACGCATGAGTACCATCCTGTTCAAAACCTTCCAGGCTTTGGTATGCGTTGCTCGGCAATTCTTCTGAGATATAGGTGAGGAGCGTTTCGGAAGTGAACGCAAAGAACCATGGGAAAATCGTCTGCCAGCTACTTTTTGTTCCAAATTTGTCTCACACACCGCTTTTTGCATATCTTTTGCTATGCATGCGTGCATCGTTTATTAACTCATTTATTTGTGCTGCGACATCGCTTATTGCACAGCACCACCGTAAGATCAGTACGTGCTGCGTATGAACGCGTACTCAAAGCAGAAGCTGAAAGCAACGAAAGGTAAGAGTCTTTTGTCGTTATTATAATATGCCGGCTTAGACTGCCTGTTCTTCGTACGCACGGCAGTCCAGTTTCACGGGCGTTTGAACTAGTTTAACGCGTCGGTCACTACTTATTTGCTTTTTGGCTGCACTACTAAGGACTGAAACGTGCACAGCTTAGCAGACGATAGATGTTTTTTGCTCACAGCGTGTAAAAGCTGCCAGTGGGATAGCAAACTATCCATACATGCCTCTGTGTGCACAGCGCGTCTCAACACATCGTACTGCATACGCATAGACAGCCTCCCACCATTTACATTACATTGATTGCATTTCGTGCGAAAACACACTACGAATCAGAGCACAGTCGACGACACGTTGGTTTTGCGATGATGCAATACAATCAGCGGTGTTGCAGTGCAAATCAATCAGTGTAAGAAGCGATACTAACACAGCGACTGCCGTGAAGCAAGCGAGCAGAGGGAGAAATTTGGAACCGGAAGTAGTGGTAGCAGACGACATTCCAATGATCCTCTGCGCCGAATCTGGAAACGCACCTCACCCGTTGGGCATATGTTACTGGCCAAGGAGAAAGGCAGGCTTAGGAGAGCCCCTCGCTAACCGAGCTTTATGACAAAAATTGTGCTGGAAGTCATGTGTTTTCGCGAGGACTACTGGGAGCCTTTAGTCGATGGCGCAGCCAATGGCAACGTTGGGCGCAGCGGCGTCGTTTGCATCATCGCGTCTGTCAGTCGCCGGCGTCCCGATGCAACGCGCGATAGCCTGCGGCGCATGCGCACGCGCGCTGGGACGGCGGCCAACTATCGAGAGGGAGCCCTCCCGTCCGGTTTTCAAAAAATGTGACGTAATGGCCACTCCTGAATACTTTCCTGCCTCTGTATTGTTTGCGGTATGCCGCGGGAGTCCCAGATTTGGAAGCTCTTCTACACATTCACGTCATACTGCATTATGAAAAATGTGCGGTTTAGAAACTCATGAACAGTCTCACGACAGCTACAATAGTCGCCGCGAAATGCGTAGCGCTAAAGGCGTGTGCTCCTCCCCTTCTGTCCTTTGTGCTTGCGGTAAGCTGTTTTCGCAATGTGACACCAAATGTCCAAAAAATCCACCCTTCTGCAGACAGAACAATGTCATTTTAATGCCAATTATAGAGTATAAGAGGTGCTTCAAATTATTCGTTTCTTATGTTTCTTCTAGAACCCTGAATAAAAAAATTCTTCCGTACTGTCTGTGCAAATAAATTGTGTGGCAAGGCCTACAGCCTTTCGCAACGTAGGAGAAAGTGCTATCCTTATGATCAAAGATCTTTATGATTTCACCGGCTACATTTTTACACCCTTTCGCCCATAAAGTCTGTCCTTTGATTTCCCTTGATGCGGTCATCCACACCCGTCCTCTAAGATCTGCATAAGTGCACAAGGTGCTGCTGCATGAACGAGGCTAAAAAATTCTCGTTTCCTGTTTTTTTATACGTTAGTTAGCAATAGCGCAAATTCGAGCTGTACAAACCACGCGTGGTATTAAATTACCACCCGTGATAACGAAGATGCGGGTTCAGATCTCCACGCCATCGAAAGGGGGATTGTTGTACTGAAAAGATCTCGCAGCGACCGCTTATACCACGGCCGGACTCAACGGTGCACGCGCGCTGGGCCGATGCCATGACGCTCGTATGCATCCTTGAACTGGTGTAGTTTAGGCCACCTTTAGGCCTAGCACGCAGTTACTTTTTCTCCTCCTGGTGGCAATTAATAAATAAATTACTTAATAAACTTTTAAATTTTTGGTTTAGGAAGCGTGATGCTATTGCAAAATTGAAATCCATCAACATCGAAAGCGATCCCAGTTTTCAAAATCTCGGAATAGTCATTGGGGTTGAAGAAATCCAATGTGGAAAACACGCTTTGGAAAACTCGTTAGCTTGGCCCTCCCACGTTGCACATTGATCAAACGGCGTCACTCCGACCCTTAATGCTGGATATGATTGTGCTATCCCTGTGTTCCTGACTTAAAAATGTTAATTATGTTTGTGTGATGGCAATGCGTGCAGCGACGTCATGTGATAATGTACAACGTGGAAAAGCTAACTTAAAAAGTTATTTTTTTCACTTCCGGAGGGGCACTGTTTTAAATAGTACAAAAGAAGGAAGAACAAAGCATAACTCCAGCTTATACAGCAAGTCAACAAACGGCCTCTTCAAAAGCATTGCTGCTAGTGAGAAATGCGGATTGTAGCTGGTCCCACTCGGTTATGGTGCCGGGAAAGAAAGGAAATTTGAAGATGTTGGCTCTTCTTGCACAGTACGGCGTTAGTGATTCTGCGTGCATATTCCTTGTTGACGTAGTAGTTATAGGTCCAAATTGTCATGCCACAGACAGCTTTTTTTTTCACTAGGAAGAGAAATTTGAGCCATTGTATTTTACGCCCAGTTTCTAGATTGGGTATTTCGTGTGGCAGCATCAGACTTACGGGTCTGTGAGTGGTGCGGAATTTAGAACATATGAGCCGAACAACTTTACGTTGAATCCTTTCTAGTGAATTAATCTTTTTTTTTTTTGTAGGGAGGATCTCAATAAGCGCACGTGTATTCTAGTTTCGGTCTAATTATGGTGGTATATGCCAAGTCTAACGTTAGCAAGGGCTTGTTTTTGTTTGTGTCAGAAAACAAAGTTTAGGGAAGGAAGAAGAGCACACGGTGTAATTGTGTTTGTTCCAGCTGAGGTTGTTCGGAAGTGTTACTCCAAGGTACTTCTGATCTTGAACTTATGACAGGTGTCGTGCTGGGAGGCTATAGGAGGAAGAGTGAATTTCTTTTGTTTTGTTAGTGACTCGCATATATACTGTCTTGTCAGCATTAAATTTCATTCCTCTATTATTTCCCCACTCACTGAGGTTATGTAGGTTAGAATTAAGTAAAGCCTCATCTTCTGGAGCCTTAGTTTCATTTAAAAAACACATTCGCCAGCAAACTTATTTGTGCACCATCATTTTTGTCTTTTCTAGCAGTAAACGTGTTTTTTTTTTCGCAAATGTTGTTCCTCCTCAGTTGCCTATTCATCGAAGGAAGTGGTCTTCAAGTGGAAAGGTCCGGAACCTGTTGTGATATCACCTGACGTCACTTTGTCCCAATACGAGTTTGTCAACATCACTGTGACCAACTCGACTACGTATGGGCCTGGCGGTGGTTAGTATCGTTTGTGTGCGCGATTAACAGCGAGCATTGTTCAGACGCAAGCAAAGGCAAATAGTCTACATTAATTGTACGCTTAATGTGCATCATGGAGAATCTAGGAAGTTTTGAGGGCTCCCAGGCTGTGTTGAGTGCGTATAAGCACTCGTCCGCCCGTTAACGCTTCCGCGAGTTTTTTAAATTATTCTCTTTGGGAAGCTTTTTCAGAACGATTCCTCTTTTACCTCACTACTGCCAGTAAACTGGAAAAGAGATTATTCCTGCTTCGGGGAAAGAGACAAGGCTATAAAACTGCTGTTGCTGCTTTGACGAGTGACGAACACGTCACGACGATATCCTGCGGCTCCAAATTCAACCTAGGCGTGCTATGCTTGCGAGTACCTCTACGTAACGCCATCAATTTCAGCTTTCAGCCTGCTTTCATAAGGACACGAGATACGAAAACACAGACAGAATGTGTAGTAACCCCGAGTAGTAGCCGCTTCCCTCACGGACCCCCCTCTTGTTTTTGTCGCAGAAGTGCGCTCTTCACTGATGGCCCGGTTCATTCTCAGCCGTCGGCGCGGCTACTTCATCCTTCAGATCTACGCGCCTTGCTCCATGATCGTCGGTGCCTCGTGGGTGGCGTTCTGGATCAACCGCAACGACGCCGCTGGTCGTGTCGCTGTAGGTCTGTCACAGCGTCTCCTCTCTCTTGAATAGCGCTAATGGTTGCACTATTGCGCTATTTGCAACCAACGCGAGCACAACATGCGCTGCACATTCCTAAACGTTCAAATGTTTACACGTGATGTTCGACCGCAGCAACGCAAACTGTGAATGCGCAACACTGGAAAGGCATTGTGTCCATCGATGTCAGTAAAGACAGAAGAGAGCCTGCTCTAGAAGAGTTAATAGCTGGGCTAGTTGGTGATGAGACACAATAAAAAGATTTTTTGCGCCAAGACAACACACACAAGCCTTCTACATCAAAACAGCAGGTCAGAACTCTGTAAGTAACACTTTGGTTTTCCTTTACGGGGCTGAGCTGAAGTTTCCCGCCTGTTCTGATAAGACTTTTTGCTTGAAGTGCATGTTTGCCTTGTAGTATGTGCGCGCTGGGTTTTGGAGGGCTATATATATGTCGAGTGCTTTCACCCTCGTTAAACAGCTGAAGTGAGCACCCGTAGTGTCTTCTTTCTTGTGTGTGTGTGTTGTCTTGGCGCAAAAATCTTTGTATTATATAGCCTGCTCCTAAGGGGTTACAGTACCGCAGGAAGGAACAAGCAACAAATTCCACTGACTACTGCCCATATTATAGCAGGTCTCTACGAGACACGCTCTCCAGTCTTATCTATTGTCTCATCCACTGCGCCGATATATCCTGGACGATATTCTAGGGGCCACCACCGTGCTGACCCTGGTGACGATGGGCTTCGGAGGCCGGGCCTCTCTCCCCAAGGTCGACTACGCGACGGCCTTGGACTGGTTCGTCATCATGTGCTTCACATTTGTGTTCACGGCGCTGGTCGAATACGCCTGCGTCAACTACCTCGAGCGTTTCCTCATGAACCGCGAGCGCAAACGGCTCGAAGCCCTCGCCCAGCAGCAGGAGCGCCGGGAGCTCGCCAAGGTGACCACCGCCTTCTTGTTGCTTACATTTTTGCTAAGAATAGTGCGCTTTCCTGTAGCACACGCTATGCCTTCCGTTAGGGAGACGGAATTAAGAAAGTTATGGGCCTTCATTCCACAAGCTTAAGCCTTCCCTAAGGAGGACCTGGGGATGGCCTTCCCTGGCACACGTTTTTATGGGCTAGCCTATAAGTTCTCCGTCATTTGCTCTCATGTTCCCCCATTCCCTTCTTCCAGTAGGATAGTGAGTGAACCAACTACTGCGTACATTCTGCGTACATTCAACCTCTGAAGCGATTGTCGATACAAAGCGAGAACTTTTCTTGGGAATGGACCTACAAAGCCGGAACACCCACTCTATTCCTGTACAATGGAATGTATCTCCCGCTTGCAGTCAGGAGTTTTTCTTTAACAAAAGTGATAATATTTAGCCTTAAAGATTCGCGGAAAACGGTATTTTTATTATTATAATGGCCGCGTGCTGTTACCAGAAGCCTCCCTCGAAACAACCAGGCGCACCAGCGACGGAGCGAATGAACAGCGCAGCGAACAACACCTCAGGCGGCCAGGCACCACTGCTATGGAAAGAAACGCGAACAACGCGGCGCCTACGAGCTCTGCTGTTCGAATTTCTTTCGATCTCGCTTTTGCCTGGGTGGTAAGGAAAAGACGTTAGAGCCGTTCTAGAATTCATCACGCACGACGCTAGCCTTTTTTTTTCTACCATCGACGTAAAATCGGGACGAAAAGAAGTGCGAATAGCGGAGCGCCTGGGCTTTGCTCTGTTCGCATTTCTTTCCATCGCCCCTTTACAAAGTCCTGCAGCCGAACTTTTTGGCGGATTGACACAGGCACTAAGCCTATGTAGCTTTCTCGTATAAAAGGAATGCTTTAAGGCTCCCGTTACTCGGAAAAGACGGCGTCGATGTTTTGGCCGAAAAGCCGCTCCTCGGATGGATCTCTGGAATCAAAATAATTGATCACTTTGGTTTATTGGGTTCAACGTCCCAAAGCGACTAAGGCTATAAGGGACACCGTAGTGAAGGGCTCCGGAAATTTCGACCAGCTGGGCTTCTTTAACGTGCACTGACATCGCACAGTACACGGGCCTCTAGAATTTCGCCTCCATCGAAATTCACCGCCGTGGTCGGGATCGAACCCGCGTCTTTCGGGTCAGCAGCCGAGCGCCAGAACCATTGAGCGACCGTGGCGGCACGAAAATAATTGAAAAGAGGACTCGAAATGTGAAACAAACGCCGCCGCATTTCTAGAAGGACTACCTTTATAAAGTAATTGATTTTACGCAAAGAAAATTGCTATAAATTTTAATCGAGACTCAAACTCGCGACCCTTGTGTCGCCAGGCACACACGCTACCAGCTATAGACTACGAAGGCAGTCTTTTTTTGCAGGGACTACAATGAAGGCCACGCAAGCACGCCTGTACGGTTTAGTTACAGGCGAGGTATTATATACTCGTGGTGAGGTCTTTCACAAAAAGTGGTATCTTATGACTGTACTGATGAGTATGAACATAGAAGTTCTATTTACGCCAGCAGTACACTCGCAAAGTTCAGGTTGGCGTTTCATGACCTCTTTGCTTCAGGTGGTTTAGTGCCACCTGAATGCCGCGCCCACCGGAGAACCTCTGCCATCTGATGTACGCCGCTTCACCAACAGATGGCGTGCGAGCAGTATTTATTTATTTAAATTATTTATTTAATTGGTTTTGGGGGAAGGAAATGGCGCAGTATCTGTCTCATATATCGTTGGACACCTGAACCGCGCCGTATGGGAAGGGATAAGGGAGGGAGTGAAAGAAGAAAGGAAGAAATAGTTGCCGTAGTGGAGGGCGCCGGAATAATTTCGACCACCTGGGGATCTTTAACGTGCACTGACATCGCACAGCACACGGGCGCCTTAGCGTTTTCTGTGCGATGTCAGTGCACGTATGCAGTTTTCTTTTTTTTTTTCACTGCGGAACCTGCGTCCGAGTGGAACGCTTGTTTGTGACCTTGTGATTGTGTGTGCAGTGCAGTGAGTACTGATATATGTGCGTGTCTATTAAAGCAACATTATGAGCGTAAACTGTTTTGTGAAAAATGTGTGAATGTGGACAAAGTACAGTGACTGCGTGTGAGAAGAAACCGCTAAAGGAAGCCATTAAAACTATCACTTTATAGGCCAAGCTTAAGTGTTCCCCTAATTGTTTACTAAGAAGTTTCGCCGAGCACGCTGTTCTCAGCATTGCGGATGGAGCCGAGTTTGATCCTTCGTTTTGCTTCATGCCCCTTTGTCGGAAACCGAACAAGATATACATAAAAGGCACCGTGGTCTTTCCCTAGAGCTGGTTACTTAGTAACAACTTCGTAGGGTCAGGCGTACAGCCGCGTGGCCAATAATAATAATAATAATTGGTTTTTGGGGAAGGAAATGGCGCAGTATCTGTCTCATATATCGTTGGTCACCTGAACCGCGCCGTAGTGGAAGGGATAAGGGAGGGAGTGAAAGAAGAAAGGAAGAAATAGTTGCCGTAGTGGAGGGCGCCGGAATAATTTCGACCACCTGGGGATCTTTAACGTGCACTGACATCGCACAGCACACGGGCGCCTCAGCGTTTTTCCTCCATAAAAAACGCAGCCGCCGCGGTCGGGTTCGAACCCGGGAACTCCGGATCAGTAGTCGAGCGCCCTAACCACTGAGCCACCGCGGCGGGTCATCGTGGCCAAGCCCGCCAGCACGTATTCAGAACACAGCCTATACAAGCGCGTGCAGAGAGCTGGTTCGCGCGGCGTAATGGCCTGGTGCTCCATTTTGCACGGCGCTTCCTGTGCGGCGTGACGCGAATAATAGACAGCCAGCAGTGATCAGCCCCACGAAGATGAAAGTAAAGAACCCGAATGTAGGAGGGGCATCTTTATTTGCATGGAGTGTTTTAACGGTTTATTTTATTGGTGAATATATGGCTCGAGATTAATGGCACAATAAATGAATACACCCAAGGCACTTGGCCCCTAATTAGCAGAGCTCATGAACGGGAAGCATGAAAAGTTCATATCCTGCCGAGCTGACGCGTTTTATTATGTGCTGCTGACAGTTTTTCATGCCCCCGCCGCGGTGGCTCAGTGGTTAGGGCGCTCGACTACTGATCCGGAGTTCCCGGGTCCGCACCCGACCGCGGCGGCTGCGTTTTTATGGAGGAAAAACGCTAAGGTGCCCGTGTGCTGTGCGATGTCAGTGCACGTTAAAGATCCCCAGGTGGTCGAAATTATTCCGGAGCCCTCCACTACGTCACCTCACTCTTCCTTTCTTCTTTCACTCCCTCCTTTACCCTTCCCTTAAGGCGCGGTTCAGGTGTCCAACGATATATGAGACAGATACTGCGCCATTTCCTTTCCCTCCAAAACCAATTAATTTTATTATTATTTTTCATGCCGTCGGTAAACATTCTCCATGGATATGAAATTTATACAGTGCCCTCCACCGCAGTGCGCCCCCCCCCCCCCCCCCCCCCCACTTTATTTTGTTGGTCCTGCCACCTTTTTGCTCAAAATTAAACTTGCAGCGGAAATGAAGTAGTATGCTTCTGAATTCCGAAATTTTTGCCCCCAATTTGGCGTTCTTTTTTTGCTATATTTTGCGGGTTTAGGAAAATTATTGCCTGTGTACCCCATAAGACAAATTAAGACCTGTAAACTTTTCTGGGTCGAGTTTTGAGAGAAAAGCGGCTACACACTCATAATCTTGACATAAAGCTTCCTTTAATCAACACTCAAAATATTGAAGACCTGGAAATGAAAATATCGATATTCTCACTTTTTCTAAAGAATACCTGTGCTATTTCATAAAGGACAGCAGCATCACATCTGCACCGGCGAGGCCTGTGGACAGAATACGACACATTACCCCTGCAGTGCTAGACATTAAAAACGATGAGTAAAAGTTATGCACTTCAAAATTTTATCATTAATAACCCCTTTTTTGCACAAATATGAGAAACTAAGAGATTTATCTCATTTCGATTATTTCTGAATGTCAAAGGATGATAAAACAGTGCGCAAAAACACGGCGACACGCTGTAAATCGATATAAAAAATTTTAAATCTTCTCCATCACTAGTCAATTCAACATTACGACAACATATTTTTTGGCTGTTTAGCCCTTAGGGCCAGCTTCTGCACAATGTGCCTTTCAGCAGGCCTTCCGCATCTCTGGCAGCTTACATTTTGCCCTTGCTTTTTAAATATCTTAGAAAAATCCTTTCTTCAAATATGTTAGCATTTCGTGCTGTTCTGCGAGCGGCTATTAGTAGTAGTGACGGAGTAGTGACGGCTATTCCCATTTTACCCTCTCAGTCACAGGTGATGCGCTATGCATTACGGGGTTAAAATAGCATTTTTAGCGCCATAGCGTTAAGAAGCTCGTGCCGCAGAAGTTCCGGCGTCGGCGTCGTTGACCGTGAGCAAAAAATTGGCATTGGCTTAGCTCGGCTATGCTAGGATATATGCAGCGAAAGCTAAGGCATAGCTTGGTTAGCCTTGGTTAATCTTGATTGCAAGCCCAGGTTAGCCTGTTTGTCTGCCTAGTTATTGTCACGTGGTGCGGTGCGACCACGGTGGGAATGCGAGCAGGGCGAAACTGCGAGTTCGTGGCCAGTGTAGCTTTCGCTACAAAATCCACAAAAAATGCCCAGAGAAGCAACCTAGGAGGCAGGCGGGCCACCTAGGTCACGTGACCTTGTGGCATCTTCACAAGCTGCCCACCGGATTGTGAGCAAACTGCTCACGTTGGCAGATGGCAGTTCAATTAATTAATGGTCGCGAGGGGTTGCTCGTGAACAGCAACCTGGGTCACCAAAGCCCCACCGATGGCAGCACCAGCCATCACAGGAGTCGCGCATCGCTTAACCACTGCACCACTGTGCCAGGAAGGGTATGTAACTCCCAGGGATGTGAATGTTAAGTAGACAAAGTAGAAAGACTAATTCTGCATATATGGTCATAAACCCATTAATAGATAGTGTAACAGATAGTGCAGATAGTGTAACAGCTATTATCGATTCTATTGCCCTAGAATCTCTTAAGACAAGGCGCACAGAAGCAAGGTTGACATTTCTTTACCTAATATACGTAATAATCTGATTAAAATAAACTCATGATTATATTACACCTTTTCCGCGAACATGTACGCGTTATAACCATGAAAAAATGCTACAAAAATTTCGTGCATATTCTAATAGAGTTAAACACTCATTTTTTGTCAAATCGATTGCAGAAGGGGAATGAATTGCCGAAGTATGTAGTAAATAGCCCGAATGTAGAAATGTTTGTTGATAATCCGAGAGCCTTTTGTTTGTGGAATCCCTGTTTTTTGCTTCTTTTTTCTTATCTGTTTGTTTTTGCATGACGCTTGTCTATAGCTTGTTTATTTTTTACTTGTATCTGTGCTCATCCCTGCTTGGAGTAAAGTGACTCCGCAGTATTAAATAAATAAAAATAAAAAACAGCGAGAGCTATCGGTTCGCTGTATCGGCTTCGTTATCTTTTATCTTTCTGGCTGAGAAGGCGTTTATATTTCTATCTTAACTATTTTTGGTACTAGTCGTTGTCTGATTTTGTGGGGTACCTGCAACAAAACCGACATGGAAAAAAAATCAGCCCTGCAGTCGCCAGCAGCTCCGTTACATTTAGGTACAAACAAACTACACAAATAGTTCAATCTACACAAATAGAGGTACTAGTTACGACGTAAATGACGGAAGCCAACAGTCATCGAAACCAGGGAGCATAGGGGATGGCCTTTTTTTTAATTTACTAGTTTTTATCAATGAGAGATTAATAAAAGCAACAGAAAAACAACCACAGGCTGCCGTTGGGATCCGAACCCACGACCTCCGAATTTTGCGTCCCGTTCTCTACCAACTGAGCTGCGGCAACGGCAGTCCAACTTTCTGCTTTCGGGGGTACTTTTGTGTGTACCTGGAGAGTGTTCCCCAGCTCCACTCTCGTCCATAGCGGAGGACGTAGAACGTCCTGTATTACCGCGAGTGCAACGCAGGAACGTGATCGAACGGTGAGGGCGGAAGCTGTGCGAGAACCCACTTATTCGACCTACCGCATCAAGGCTGCCAGATTCGAGGCCCTCCGAGAACTGTTCGGGAGTCAAGGGAATGGAAAGTGGTGCTCGTTAGCGTTAGCGTTACATGACGGAGTGCAGCAACTATCGAAATTGGGGTTTTGCCGTCGATATGCACGATTGATAAATATGTTGTTTCGCTAGTGCTTTTCCAGACTTTATCAGCATATCCATTGCAAGCACGGGAGGTTTGTTGTCCATCAGAGCCATTGGTTTCGGCCGTATTCACTGAGCTAAGCCGTGTCTTCAGTGCATACAAAAAACGCTATTTCATCCCTGTGAGGTAATGCAGAACATTCCACTTGGTCTCTTTAGAGAGGGGTGCGATGGATTTGTTAAGAGGAAAACAAGACTGGTCATTCTGTAATATTATTGCCACTTCTCGAACGATGGCGTTTGGTCCGCACAAACGTTCCATTCCTACACTCCGACGAGGCCCAGCTTGTGCAAGGCGTATGCCCCTCGCTGTACAGACGAGACCTCAGCGGGAAGTGAAAGCGCCGATGATGTGCGGCTCTTGTTCCAAGCCGTGTAGTGGCGCTCTCGCAGCACCCGTGGAGGCTTAGAACGGGTCTCCTCCCCTTCGAGAGATCTGGCGATTCGTAACAACGCGTGGTGCTGACAGAGGGCGCGCGTGCGTGGAGGAGTGCAGAGCTATAGGATTCGCCTTCGCGTCGCAGCGTACAGATTGCCTCACCAGACGAGACGGTTTCCCGCGAAGTCGACCCGAGTCCTCTAATCCCTGCTCGCTCTTTCCGGCCAAACTGCGAGCTCGCATTACTCTCCTCGTTTACGGCTTCCCCTTTCCCCTGACAGGAGTTCAGGGAGTCGGGAGCCCCGGAGGAAGCGACGGCGGCAGCGGCGGGAGACAACGCGGCGGCGGCGGCCGATTCGGAAAACATCCGGCTCCGGCTCGAGCAAGCCGACGAGGAGGCCGAGGGTGCAGGAGGCGCCAGGAGGCGGCGGAGGGAGCAAGAAACCCCGGCCCTGGGCCTGGCACGGCGCTTCGGCTTCCGCTGGTGGGGTCCCAGGCTGGCTGACAGCCACCCGGACACCGCGTACGCGCGATGCAGCCGCGGCGCCTCTTCTTCGGGGGCGGCGGAGCAGCGCCAGCGCCTGAGCCCCAGCGATGTAGCCGGAGAACTGGACGCCTGGGCTCGCATCATCTTTCCCCTCACGTTCACCGCGTTCAAAGTCTTGTACTGGACGCTGTTCCTCTACTTCGTCGACGACGAAATCCCCGCGAACCCGCCTTCGCGAAACTGAATCTTCTGTCTTTCTCTGCCGCTTTGTTATTCTTTTCGGCCTGGATTTTTACCTCGCGTTTCCTTTTATTTACCATGCATTGCTTGCCCACACGGCGTGCTGGGGCGCTCGCTTTTCTCATGCGAAGACGAAGACTCCTAGGGCGAATGCTGTGCGCGCCGCTGTGTTCCCAAGTCTGTCGCTTCAAGTGACAGCTGGTCCCTTTTCCTTCACGACGCCACTCGCCCCCTCTGGTGACGGTGCGGGGATGCAACCAGCGGGAGCGGTGGCACGTGCTGCGATTTCGCGATCGTGCAGGAGCCACGCGAAGCCCAAGCAGGACTCCACGCTTTCCGCCAGTCAGTCCGCCGGAACACGACTGATGGCCACAAGGACCAGGGCAGAGCATCCAGGCACCGTGTGTATCGCTCTGTGAAGTCACTTCCGCCGTATTCAGAAACCGACTTTTTGAAGCTTTCGGGACTTGGCTCTTTCCTAATTTGCCCGATGGAAATTGGGTTTGCGCGATGGACTCATTGGTGCCGAAAACTGAAATAAACTTTGCGCTCGCGCTGTTCCCTAATGCTGGGCAGATGGCATGGAGGGTTCGCATGACAACCCCTTGATTAAATTACACTCATTTTAAAAAAAGCATTTGGTCCCTTAGCAAGACCGGTTTCTGATTACGTAGGTTAGTGCCACGCAAGTATTCTTCGTTTGCATATTTGGTTCGCGATTGCTGCGACACTAAGCTGTCTTTGCTATTGCGCTTCTGGCGCTCAGTTCGCTCAGTTCGCTGCGTCCTATTTTTTTAATAGGCAGTAAAGAACTGTTCATATGATCCCATTGTCGTAACCCGCCATTGCTTGCAGGAAGCTGCACCGGCAACGTACCGGGCAGGCTCGGCGGTAACCACTTAATCACGCCGCAGAGGGATAACCTGGCTGTGCAGACAAAGTGCATAAAAAAGTATTGCTGGTTTTGAATTAATCATAAGGGCATATCACTTTAGGATGATCCTTTAGCGCGTTCGTGTTGTGTTCATGAGCAAATCGGCGAAGTAAAAGCAGAGACAAGCGGCGATAAAATAGGCGAATCGAGAGGGTGAATCGGGATGAAATTTCGTCAGAATCTTTGCTTATTGGTCCAAAATGCGCCGCTTTTTCATGCTTCAGAAGAGAGCGCTCTGTATTTTCATTTTCCACTTCTTGCTTTTTTACACAGCGCCTCCTAGGAGACATTTAAGGTACAGTTTTTGTCAAAAGTGGCGTTTAACACACGCAAATCCTGAAGCTGTAAATCTCAAGCAGAGGGAAGGAGAACCTTCACCTTTAAGGAACGTCCCGCCGTTAGAGGGGCCCTAACTGCTGCAATAACGCACAAAGCTAACCATGTGGCCTTGACTTGTTATCAAGGGTCTAGGGGTATAATATTAATAAGAAGAAAATAACGAGTATCATTCCTTGTGCGAAAACGTAGAGGAGAAAGAAAAGCGCTGAAGACTTGGCACATCGCATTACGCTCAGGAGTGCTAAGGCTGCCGCGTACTAGTTGCGACACTGGCATTACACCTTTAGATTGCATGAGGACCAGCCGGTCAGTCCTCGCACTACGGACTTGGCACGTGCGATTTGTGCACTGCTGTTAACTACCATGCCTGCAAGTGAGTGTCCGCTTACAGCTGGAATGAAACAGCTGGCGTGTAGGAGCCGCTGGTCAGCGGCGGGCCACAAAAAGGGTGCTGCAGCGATAAAGACTAAATGCCCGCATAAGTGGCTAAGAAAGGCCCAGCATGCGGAGCGTCAACTGCAACAGCAGTATCGGTAGGTGAAGTAGGAAGGTGCACTCGTAGGAGGTTCCCAAATGTTACCCATATCAGTGCCTTTAGGTGGCTCCGACGAGTGAATAAATACTCCAAGAATTAGAACTTGAACAAACACCGGTTTGGAAATGGGCTTGTAATGACATACATATGATGGAAGCCAACAGTCACTAAAACCAAGAAAATCACAGGGGAAATGTTTATTATATTATGTGGATCAGTTGGAAATTAATAATGTGCTCATCTTTTCCCTGATAGCTAATTGAATAGGTAGTGGAACAAAAGACAGCCTCATGGCACCGGTGGGATCCGAACCCATGACCCCGCATATCGCGTACGGTACGCTATACCAATTAAGCTATGGTGGCGGCTGTCCAACATTTTACCTTCAATGTATTCATGTTGAGTGCAGCCTAAGCTAGAGAGTGTTCACCAGCGCTGCCTTCGAGCACAGCGGTTTACGGGGAACGCCCAATAATACCGCAGGTGCCACGTAAAACGTGATCCAACAGTGAGGGTGGCAGCTGTCCGAGAACCCTCTTCTTTTTATTCGGTATTTCAAATATCAGCTTCTGTATTTCGGTTTTTACAACCACTTATAGTAATCCCTACCCCTTCTTTGCCTAAATTTTAGTTTGTATGACCCCCCTAACCTCCTGCAGCCACCTCGGCTACGGAAACTGTGCGATCCAAATTTTGTAGGTCATCCCATGCCTGCCACATGCAACTGGTCATTTAAATAGTCACCGCCTGGCTATGGCCAATCCCTCTTGTGGGTATGTGCCATTGTGTGAGGTCAACAACAACAACAAATACCTCGCGTACGGAGCATTACATGAGGGATGGGCATGAGAGTTACATAAATATGGTCAAGATTTCTTTTTTGATATAGATGGTTGATATGATGCATGACGTCGAGCAGTAAATCCTTCCAGTTTGGAAATGGTGTGACGAAAAAGTAGCGGTAGTTCTTGCAGCGGGGGTGGAGACGTCCTTGTGTTAGCTAATTGTCTGGAGAGGAGATGAGCTGGTTGTATGACGCATGCTCCTAAAGATGAATGAAGACATGAACGAGGTACAATCGAGAAATTTGCCATCGCTTTTCAAGGTTAGGTAAGTTGGCTCTGCAATTTAAAGCAGACACAGTAGCATAAAAAAGTAGTCAGAATAAATGAACCGGTTCGTGATTTTAATTCTTTCCAAGGTTCCAAGTTGAGGATCCCGTACAGCTGATGTGTTTCTAGTTTATGACGGACAAAAGTTTGGTATGCTAATGATTTGATCGATGGGGTAGCAAATCGTAGATTGCTACGAATAAAACCAAGGATGAGGTTAACCTCTTTAGCGATGCTCGTGAAATGAGATTACCAAGTTTGACTGTGCGCTAGAATAATGCCCAAGTATTTACTGGAAGAAAAGGACTATACATCATAACCAAAGATAACATAAAAAGAACGTATGACATTAAGACTTCCAGAACCGAGGTCTTCACAAAGACATCCAGCAGACAAGGGTTTAGAAATGAGGGGCTCGTTATGACATACAGATGGTGGAAGCCAATACTCATTGAAACCAAGGGAAGCGTAAGGAAGTTGTCTTTTTTTGTGATCAATGAGAAATCAGTAGTGTGATCATCACACCACATAAAAAAAATCCACTCTGATTCCTTTGGTTCCAGTGACTGTTGGCTTGCATCACTGGCAAGAATTTGCACATTAAATGTGAAAAATTCATTTACGTGGATAGTTCGTCCTATTGTGCAGGTCACAATGTCCTTTCAGGACACGAGAGTATTGTCTGCGAGAAGAAAGGAAATGCGCAGCTCTCCCAGATGCTGTGGCTCTCCCAGATGCTGTGAGTTTGTTTCACACACTGACGTCCTTGGGACGGCAAGATTCTCGTGTTTGTCGAACTCAGGATTCGACTGATACTCAGCTAAACCACCACGTACCTGGTTTTGCGCACCTTCATGAAGAAGTGCGGATGAAAAAAAAAACCAAAAAACTTCACGACTAGGTGAACCGGTGATGTGGCCTCTCCGCGATAATTCTTAATATTGGTTTTTACGTTAAACTGGTTTCAAAAAATGTCCACGGTTAAAGTTGTAAGAGAAGAGCTGTCATCAAGTGCTCTTTTAAACCTTCGAAAGCAAGTCGATGGTACATTTCTGCCATTAAGTGAATAACGTGCTTGAAATACGTTTACGTACGAAGAGATCTCATCTTTATTTGTACTAAATGAATTTAAATTGAGTTTTTACTTCTTGCGGGCAGCTCTTCTTTGGGAACAGCGTCGTGTTCAGCATAAGGAACAGAAAACAAGGAAGCCGATACATCAACGAGAGCAGCGAATGCATAATAGCTCGTGCTTTCTAAGAGAAAAATTCTAGGAGCCTGTTCGTTTCGACGCTTTTAAAATGTTCATGTCTACGGCATTATAAAAAAAAACACATTTTATCGTAGTCTTCACAGCCTCGGAGAATTGTTATTACCACGCAACTTGTCAGGACTTCTTCAGTGAACAGAAGAAAAGCCACATGTGCATTTAGCCTTGGCGGCGACGTCATGTGGCTAGAAATAGCAGTTGTGAGTCGCTGAGATTGGATCTGCGTGACACGTCTACTAAAAGCTGCGAGCTGCCTTTTCTTTTCGCAGCTAGAGGCACCTCAGAAACGTGTTCATCTCCATTCGTCACCTTGTAAGAATACAATATACAAGCTTGCTATTAACAATTGCAGTGAGGTATATTCGAAGGATCAACTGGAAGAGACCACCTTGTGTCCTAATCATCATTATTATTGTCATCGTCAGCTGATTTATGACCACGCTAAGCCAAAATGAGTAAAAGTGCCACAAGGGTTATTCCTTAGGGCGTAACTCTTGAGAGAAGCGTTGTCCTTTTCAGAGACTAATTAAAAAGGGACATCAGCTACAATAACCGTTCGTCGTAAGGACTAGATGGTGCAGTTACTCCCATTTCACCCTGTTTGGTTTGGAGTGCGAAATGCCGCACGGATGCATCGTCAAGTGACCTGCAGTTGCCCCTATCCTCTGAAAGCCGTGGATTGCCTCTTCCTGCGTATCTGCAAACCCCATCACTGCAACTTGAAGATGCTCCCTCGTTACGCAAGATTAATTCACGTACACCTTCCGTTTCTAATCGTTCCGCCACTTTGATGCACTAGTTGCGACATTACATGTCCTCTCCAAAACTCCACAATGCAGGTCGCTATTTTCATAACTCCTGAGTACCCTCCATATTCTACAAATACGCTGCGTGCGCAGTTCAGTCTGTTTTAAAATTTGGGACTAGACTGCGCTGTGCCACAAATTGACGACCTTGCTACACGCTGAGGAAGCTGGAACTGGTGCCAAGTAATCAGGACCAAGCCTACGAACTTGTCAGTACTGTTGGCTACTGTGACAGCCAGCGCATCCGCGCTTTCCAGTAAAGCGCTGTTCACATTAGTTACGGAATCCCCAGGACGACTGCGACACGTCACACCTTCGACGCGTTGCTCCGACTGTGCAGACAAAATCATTTGCTCAGCCGGCAGGAACGCTCCCCTCAACGCGCGCATTTCTACACACGTGGCCTATGAGGCTTTCTTTTTTTCTCCGCGTTTGGCAAACCGCAGTGGCGTTCCTTGTTTTCGTGCGTGGTTGGTATGGCTGTTCCCCTGCGGTCCCGGTGGCCCACTTTAATGCGGCACTCTAGACAGAGTACCGCCGGAGGTGAAATCCTACGCATTCTTCCACGCAGGGGTCCCCAGAGGGAATACAGCGTATTGAAGTGCAGTTGAAATGCCAGTGACTTTGTCAACTCGAGGCATAATCGGACTCACTCATTTGACTTACAGTGTAAATTTCAGCTGGCAATAAGCATGGGTTTTTGAAGCATTCGAGTAACCAGAAATGAGCAAATAGTAATTGTACAACAATGCATCCAACCGTACACCCGGAGAGTGAAACTTCTGCCTGCCGGCTCGTCATCATTATCATCAGCACCTGTCAAGTTCGCGATCTCGTACGACTCCATTATTCGCGCTTCAAGTGTGATATATCACAACAAAACAACGCTAGGCTTACGGATGGTTTGTAAAGCACTTCGTAGACATACAGAACTGGTCGTGTAATCTTGAGCGTAAAGTCCGTTAATTATTGACAGCACCATTGCTATTTTAACGCTGGCGTGCCATTATTCGTCGCACTATAGTACAGTAACGGTACTATTCTCAAGTGTGGCCGCCGTGGTGGCTCAGGGGTTATGGCAATCGGCTGCTGACCCGAAAGACGCGGGTTCGACTCCGGCAGCGGCGGTTGAATTTCGGTGGAGGCAAATTCTAGAGACCCGTGAGCTGTGCGATGTCAGTGCACGTAAAAGAACTCCAGGTTTTCGGAATTTATGGAGCCCCTCACTACGGCGTCCTTCACAGCTTGAGTTGCTCTGGGACGTTAAACCCTCAAAACACCGTAATAGTCTTTAAAATAAAAGGTCGGTCGCAGTGTGCACTAAATGTGGGTAGTCAGTGCGCATGCGCAGAGCATCAGCGTGGTGCATTGCACCTATTTTTCATCATGAGATGCTGACGCATGGAATCAAATAAATTCAAGGAAGTGCCCGCGGCTGAAGATAAGAGTTCAATGCTGCCATTCGCTCAGGTCGTCTATAAACTTTCAGTGTAGATATAGCACTTTTTGGGGTTATGCAAATAGCGAGGCGACTGAACCGAATCGACTAGGATTCTTCGAAGAAAAAGAAAACCAGCATTGAATCTGACATTGGATAGGAATGCTTCCGTTTCTGGAAAATATAAAAAATGCCGAAAAGAGTTAGCAGTGCCTTCAACAAGTGACTTAATAATTTTAAACGGAAGTAAATAAAAGCGCTCCAAGCTGGTAACCCTGAAAGTGAGATACAAGTAAAGTTCCCATTGTTGTTGCCAAATTGACCGCAACAGCGGCGGACGAATGCATTAGTGCAGAAAGTTGGAAAGATTATGCACTGATATTGGTCATAAAAACTGACAGGCAACAGTATTTGCAATGACAAAGTACTAATCCATAACGCCTCTACTGCCACACTACAGGTTGGTTGCGCAATCTTGATGAGCGCCAGAAATAGTTAGCTTATTATTTTATTCAGTTAGAGCATTGCATCCGAATATCCGGTCTTGGCATAGCAGTCACGGCGTTTAAAATTCTCGACTAAAAAAAAATCAAATCATGCGAAAAATCAGACTCGATCCCAGCAAATTTCTCCTTCATCATTTTTCTTGTTATCAACCATCAAGTTAGTTTGTTAGTTTTCTCTGAAGTTAAGTTCAAATAAAACATCCTGAAAAAATGTGAACGCATTGTTTCATGAAGAAACAGTTGAAATCAAGACATTCCACATCAGTACTGCCTTCAAATCCGTAGGCGAGAAATCGGTCTCAGGAGCACTCATTCACAAAGCAACACACGGCCCATTTTAACTAACCAGATGGCAGAGAAGACATCGTCTCAGTCTGGTTGGTGCTGAGGACCGTGTTTTCTGTTGCGACAAATACGCTGGAAGTGCAGCAATGAGGGCGCATTAAACACCGAGAATATCATTGAAACACATAACGCATTGAAACGCAAGTCCACTCAAGTTTTAGTTACCACAAAGCTGTGGATATTTGTGCTGACGACATCCTAGAATTATGCCCAAAAAAAAGCGACCAATCACAACATTGAAATTCGTCGTTCACGCGCACCAAGAGCTGCAAGCGATGTGGAAGTAAAGCGCCATCTCTGGAACTGACGGGTACGAAAACATGCGGTCGCATCGAGCGGTATTGCTACCCCCCCCCCCCCCCCCCCCCTTCCCCTTTCATTTTTGTGCTTCAGCCAAACCACCACTAAGAACGCCGCAGCCGCTGAACTTCGGACATAAATGTCCAGGTGGCGCTAGCTGTCCAATCCCCTTCATGGAAAGTTTGCGGATGTGCCTCGAGCGGATATGGCTGCATCACTACTCAGCATTCAATTTCTTCTGGCCACCGCGTAGTGGGCGGGAAAAAAAAAGCGGGAGTTTTTCATGGGTGCGCAGCTTTTGTCTGTACCAATGTGCAGACCTCTACGGAAATTTCCTGCCAGCATTCCGTCCAGAGTTTCCCGCCAATGTCCCCTAGTTTCTTTGTACATGCGCGTGTTTGTGAAAGAGAGAGAAGAGGACAGAGAATTACAACATTAACAATTTTGTTCATAACACAGCATTCGTAGTAACAAAAAAAAACAATGCACAGAAGGAGCTACCACAGTCAGTCACTGCATCAGGACCTTCTGCTACTTGCGAAGAAGCATTTACTAAGCCAGCAACTCATTAATACCATGTATAAGGAAGCAAAGCAAATAATAATTCTTTTAGAAGAGCTGACAGCCGTGTTACCAGGCCTTAGGCAAGAGTGGGCATTTAAAACGGTAAAAAAAGCCAAGAGAATAAGATATCCGACAGTAAAGAATAAACTGCAGAATAATCAACACGAAAAACGGTTTCTAGCGGAATGATTCGGCGGGAGCGGCCGGATATGACGTAATGGCGTATGAGCAAGTACGCAGAAGAATGATGAAAGAGTTGGGCAATCGAAAACGTTGGCGAGTAATGTGTTGCATTCGGAAACCATGGGCGGGAAAAAAATTCTTAAATGCGTTGGTCCTGCTCGAAAATCTGCAACCTTTTTGGTGTGACTCGAGCGTGTGAAGAGGTAGTTATAGGCGGTGTGTGTGTGTGTGTGTGTGTGTGTGTGTGTGTGTGTGTGTGTGTGTGTGTGTGTGTGTGTGTGTGTGTGTGTGTGTGTGTGTGTGTGTGTGTGTGTGTGTGTGTGTGTGTGTGTGTGTGTGTGTGTGTGTGTGTGTGTGTGTGTGTGTGTGTGTGTGTGTGTGTGTGTGTGTGTGTGTGTGTGTGTGTGTGTGTGTGTGTGTGTGTGTGTGTGTGTGTGTGTGTGTGTTGTGTGTGTGTGTGTGTGTGTGTGTGTGTGTGTGTGTGTGTGTGTGTGTGTGTGTGTGTGTGTGTGTGTGGTGTGTGTGTGTGTGTGTGTGTGTGTGTGTGTGTGTGTGTGTGTGTGTGTGTGTGTGTGTGTTGTGTGTGTGTGTGTGTGTGTGTGTGTGTGTGTTGTGTGCTGTGTGTGTGTGGTGTGTGTGTGTGTGTGTGTGTGTGTGTGTGTGTGGTGTGTGTGTGTGTGTGTGTGTGTGTGTGTGTGTGTGTGTGTGTGTGTGTGTGTGTGTGTGTGTGTGTGTGTGTGTGTGTGTGTGTGTGTGTGTGTGTGTGTGTGTGGTGTGTGTGTGTGTGTGTGTGTGTGTGTGTGTGTGTGTGTGTGTGTGTGTGTGTGTGTGTGTGTGTGTGTGTGTGTGTGTGTGTGTGTGTGTGTGTGTGTGTGGTGTGTGTGTGTGTGTGTGTGTGTGTGTGTGTGTGTGTGTGTGTGTGTGTGTGTGTGTGTGTGTGTGTGTGTGTGTGTGTGTGTGTGTGTGTGTGTGTGTGTGTGTGTGTGTGTGTGTGTGTGTGTGTGTGTGTGTGTGTGTGTGTGTGTGTGTGTGTGTGTGTGTGTGTGTGTGTGTGTGTGTGTGTGTGTGTGTGTGTGTGTGTGTGTGTGTGTGTGTAAAAGAAGACCACATGTTGAGATTTTCCCGCACGCTGAAAAATTCCGGTGGTCGACATATATCCGGAGCCCTCCATAACGGCATGCCTCATTGGCCGCAGTTTTAACTCGGCGTGTGAAAATATAGTAATAAAAGAAACAAAAACTATGCACTCAACCAAAACGCTGAGGCTGGAACCAGTGGTCTGAAATATCTGAACCAAGCAACCAAGCGGCTGAAACTTGGCTCGTCGTGAGCACTAGTGGTTGTTGTTGTTTGCCTCACAATATGACCCTGGATGGCTTCAAATGACAGACGGCGATTTGTTCTTTCTCTCCCGTTTATTACTTTAGACAGCCGAGAAACGATACTGTTTGGTTCACAGCCGCTATCGATCAACGAGTGCGAGTTTATCGTGAAATTTTAAAACAAGCGTGCTTCACCTAGGCTGACTCCAGAGGCAGTCCGGCGTTGCGCCGCCGCGTTGGATCAAATGAGGGGCTCGATCCATATACTTCATGATGAACAAAATAGCGCAGTAGGAACACGAAGGCCGGAAAGAACGACAAGCGCTTGTCTCCGTCGTTATTTGCGTCCTTCGGGTTTCTATTGCGCTATTCTTTCATCATGAAAGTATACCAACTCGCCCAACTTTCGGCACAGCTCCATATAGGTCGTAAAAATCACCAATGCAGTCATCCCTTGCACGCGTCAGTTTTCTTTCGAACAAGACTGCCACTTTTTTTAATCAAGTTCTTCACACTGCTGATAGGGTGCTCTCTTCTGCTTTTTTTTTCTATCCTGACGGTACGTCACTCCCACCGCGCCTGAAAAATCTTCTCATCACGGCATCGTTCTCATGTAGTGGGTTTTTATTGAAACGTCCCTGCCGTGACCTGAAGCGAAATCATACATTATAGCCACACGAAGTTTTTGCAGAAAAACGTGTCAGTTCACTTCGTTTATTTTTTTTTTACCGTGCATATAGGCGATGATTCTGAACGTACCAAACTTCTTTATTCTTTGCATATTTTTACTTGCGTGTGGACATTTTGGTGGCATGTCGGCCCCTATCTAAGAGAGAGATTAAGGTGCCCGACTGGAACGCCTCATCGCGTCTAAACATGAACTTCTTCACTTTGCAGCTCAATGTGCACGCTGGGCAGCAGCGATAGGTTTCCTCGTGCAAAGAAGAGCCCCAGACTTCGAAAATTTCGAAAGCATCGCCCCAGGCAGGAGACTTCCCTGCTTCTAGCTCTTCTGCCTGACGAGATGATGTACTCGGAGGAACATGAGAGAATTTGAACCGTTTCACAACAGGTAAACCCTATACCTTGTACCGCACACTTTAGCTCTTAGTTTCTTTGAGTCGACGTAAAAAGACTAAGTACAGTCGTTGACACATCTTTCTACGTAGACCACTCGAACGGTGCGCTCTGTTGGGTATTTATGAGTCTCCGCTGCTTGGCAGGCCCGCTGTAGCTTTCAAAGGCACGAGGAGTTAAACACAATCCAGGTAAATGTGCATGCACGATAAGGTCTGGTTGGAGCCCCAGGACACTCGTGATAGCAGTGTACTCCCCGGTGCGCCGTTGGAGTGTTCCACGCAGATGTGTGAACGACTGTACAAATGGGCACGCGGCGGCCAGAAAGGGAACTAGCGCACGTGCTTGGCTATAGAGTTCGATTTAAACGGGCACGGAGTCAGATTAGTTCATTCATGAATGCATGTTCCTTTTTTTTTCTTTGCTATAGAGAGATAGTGTAGAATAGACATGTGAAGTCTTTGTCAAAACTATACAGCCCAAGGGGTCTGCTTCTGAGCCCTGCAGCGCGGCTCCTTTTCCACACTCAGGGACCCTAATCTCACAAAGGCGGGAGGAACTCAAGTCGTCGACCCTCCCAAGCTCACGACTCTCAAATTTGCTTAGGAGCCCCGCTAGACAGCTTGGAAGCAAACCCCATGCGCTGCATATTTTTGACAAAGACTGTACATGCAGCAGCCGATAGGAAGATGATTTAACGTAAACCGAGCAGACGTTCAAAAGCATGTGTTTAGCTTGCTTGGCTCATGGTTTTGCTTTGCTGGGTCGTCGGCGCGTCTGGCGACCATATTAGTTCGATAGAAGTATTGACTGATGAAGACAATGATGTGCAGTGCACAGCGCAAGAGGGCGTTGCAGTTTAACACAAAGCTTGATCGGCTGTGGCGGTAGCATAGGGCTCTCGTGCAGTGGCCAGCGAAGCTGGTCTGTTCGGACCGCCGCGGGTTCGAATGCCAGTCGCGGCAATATTTATTTTATTCATTTAATTGCGGTTTGGCCAAGGTCACCCTCAACGTCAAGCTTCAGACAAGCTCAGCGAGACCTCGTGAAGTAGTGCCTTCGCACTGAAGAATTACTTGCCGGCTGATTCGCATTTATTGCACACGTTAGCTTATGGGTAAACATTTGGTAGCCCTGTTTTTAGTGCTGTAGATACTGAATAAAACGGGGATGACGCTCCGACCTAAATGGCACTTCTCTGAAGTGGAATACAGTCCAGTCCACTTTAACGACCGCAGAGATAACGAATGCTCGCTTATTACGAAAGAGTGCCTTGCTACCGTCAAAATATGCATTACAGCAATGGCAATTCGTCTCAGATACAACGAACAGCTCCGGCCGCACTACTCGGTTATAGCGAACGCGGAGGCGCCGTAAAAGCACCCTGAAGTTGAAGAGGGCGCGCTTCTAGCAAGCGCGAAAATCGAGTGTCTCTCAGCCGTCGCCACATTGTCCCAGAAAGAACATGTCGACCCGAAAATGCAATAAAAAGGCGGCATTGAAACCGTAAGTAACCGCTGGCCAAGCGTGAGCCGATGGCCTACAAGGGAAACCATTGCCTTAGTGGGTGTTCACCGGCTAGGCAAAGCATCCCAGGTGGGAAAAGCGCTGTAGGCGCGAAACATGGCCATCGTCGAAAGCGAAGCTACTGACCATGGTCGTAGATCAACTAAAAGCAGTTATTTGAGAAGGTCGAATGTCTTTATGGCCATGTTTATCACGTGGTATGCGTCACGTGCCCAGTCTGCTCCATCTTTTGCGCTGCTACCACGTGCAGGCAGCGTTAGACAGCTGACGGAGCAGCTGAAACATTCTGTGCAACGAGCGCTCCGGTACTTTCGTCTGTGCATAGGGCAGACGAAGCTCTCGAAAACACACGTGATCAGGCGCATGTAGATTTGTGGCAGCGCATCGGTGATGCATAGCTGTCCAGATGTTTCCTTTGATGACAAGTCTACTGCGGGCCGCAACATCGCAGAGCCGCGTACTCTGACGAAGCTTTGAACGCCAGGTACGACCACTGCTCTAACGCTAGGAACCTTATCAATGTGGCCTACCTGTCACCAGGTTGGTTAGTAACAACTTTATTCAAAAGTCCTGCAGAGCTTTCGCCGACGGGGCCTTAGGTATCCCACGTGGGGACGTCGAGGTGTTGCCTCGCCGTCGCCTCGCGGGCCTGCTGGACGGCCCAGAGTTGGTCACCGTGACTGGGGCTGCGCAAGGCAGCGGCCCACCGCGACGGGAGGGTTCCGGAGTTAGCACCGTCAGGGTTTTTGTTACAGTCCCAGAGCATGTGGGGTAAAGTTGCTATAGCAGTGTGGCAGACCTTGCATATATTCGTCGGGTATGTTCCGGGGTAGAGTCTGTGGTATTGTGCCGGTTGTCTGCAGTTGTTTGAGGGCCACCGCGTTCGCCCTGTCCAGCTGAGTGAAAAGTCCATGGCAGCTGGTGGCAGGTTTTGCCTGACCCGCCGAACCTGCCACCAGCTACCATCGACTCTTCACTCACTGGCCATGTTTAGTTATACGCTGTCTCTGCAGTAGCTTGCAGCAAAGGTCTCTACGAGGTGTACATGACCGCTCTTGTGAGCCCAGAAAGAGCAGCGCTAGCGTCATCGCTGAGCAAATGGACTTTCATAACGCATATTTTTTTTTAAATAACGCCACTTTTGGTGGACTTAATATTTTTGGCTGCTATGCGGAGAGTCCACTTACTACGAAAATCGGATATAACGAACGGAATCCGCGTGACCATCCGGCTCGTCATAAGTGGGTTCGACTGTGTATTACATACTTTTAACGATTGGTGTACAGGTAGAAGCAACATGAGCGCAACAGCCGACGAGAATATAGGCGACATCAGGGGCATGCGCGGGAAGAGCAGCTCGTCATGCTTTCTGTACGGTACGCGGCTTTCCTGCCGATTCTCGCTGCCTCTCGGCGACAGCGGTCCGCGAAGTGCATCGGCCGCGCGCTCTCGTGTTCCCTCTCAAATTGCTTCTACATGCACAACAAGATACCAGGAGGAGTTCCACATTTCCACGATTTTATAGCCACGCTTCCTCATTCCATGAAATAGACAAACCACTGTCTCTACTATGGCAGCTTGAGGTATCAGGATGTGAATACACGCGCATCAAACATACACGCATTACGAACTACTGCGTATGACAATAAAGCGTCTCGCAGTTCTTCACCCGCAACATTACATCAGGCAGAAATCGCTGTAGAGACAGCATGACGAAGCAGCACTAGGGTGGATCCTTGTTGGCAGCTTAACTGTGTGCCCCAAAGCTGAACTGCCCGTAAAAGGCTTTTCACAGGTCTTAAAAAGTCACCATTTTCCAATGTACAGCGATTGACAGGCACAACTGTTTTAGCTGCCTGTCAGCTTCCTTGCGAGGCTACCAGCTTCTGCGCTCTATTTTGGGGATCTTTTCTTATATTAGAGGTGCATAATAGCCTTAGTTGCTTTTGCTCCGTTAAACTCAGTATAAATATTACTTTCGAGAATACAAAAAGTCCACGGCCCTCTGCTTTGCGCAGCTGTCGCAGTACATGAAGATGTGCGCCCCGACCTTTCCGAGACTGACTGGCAGAATTAAGTTGTTCCTGTTAGGCTTTGCAACAAGGTATTACATGTCGAATACATATATAGTCTATAATACTGACAAAACTGATGTATCTGTGTGATTTATGCGGAAGAAAAATGAAAGTTCCGTGTCCCCCCCCCCCCCCCCCCCCCCCCCCCCAGGAAAATATAGGCACTGCAAGCATGACCAACAACGAGATGAAGCTACTACCGATACCGATTCGGGCAACGAAGTGAATGCAAGCCTCCTTCATGTTTGATGTTTAACTTCCAGCGTGCAACGATCACTAAGACAGTTTTTAGTAAAACGTGACATATATGTGTCCCAATCCCTCCAATTCAGGTCTCACTTCACACAAAGGCACGTGTTATATGGGACATATTCTGCTTATCACAAATGTTATTTATCTCTCAGTATCTGGGGCTAAGCGTTTCATCGACTCCGTAAATGGTGTTTCGAACTGTGAATCGACCATTTGTGCTTCAAATAAAATGAAAGAAAAATAATAAAAGGCGCCCGTGTGCTGCGCGATGTCAGTGCGCGTTAAAGATCCCCACGTGGTCGAAATTATTTTTGAGACCTCCACTACGGTACCTCTTTCTTCCTATCTTCTCTCAGTCCCTCCTTTGTCCCTTCCCGTACGGCGCAGTTCGGGTATGCACCGAGATGTGAGACGATTACTGCGTTATTTACTCTAATCAAAAACCAAATATCAGTTTCATTAGGGCGCCGGTGTTCATTGGGTTCATTAGAATTGGCGTTGACAACGTTGTAGACCGCTGATTTTGAGAAAAGAAAAGGCGCATAACTTGCTCCGTGAGTCGGTGGGCACTTCAATCGCGCTCTCAGGTACGTGGCGGCAGTGTCCACGTGCAAATAATTCTGCTTTTGCACAATATTTCGTGCTTTTTAGCCCCATTACGAGAAAAGCCGACGCGCTTGTATGTTAGTGTGTGTATTCGCAGATGGTCGAGAAAATCTCAGCGATGGCAAGCAAAATAGGGTGACGTCATCAAGCGGCCAAATTTTAGTTGCGAGACAGCGCTTGTGTTGTGCACCTCTTCTTCGTCCGTCGTCTATGTTCGCGCTGTATTTTTTCCTTTAGAATGGCCATAGGACGCACACAGCAAGACACATACAGCAAGATAATCTCTCGTGTTGTCTGTTGTCAAAGCAATCTTTGACAAGAAAGGCCCATGCGTGACCAACGTAACGATCGCTGCTATCGAAGGAAAGGGCATTTTTTTGATGCGGGAAGTAAAGGGCAGGAGGGAACCTGTGACGGGACTGATTGTCGACTGCTCTATATGCAATCTACAGGGTGTCCCGGCTAACTTGGACCAAGATTTTGAAAAAAAACTAAGCGTTCTTCAGAAATGAAATCGCGTGGATGTTGTTAAGGCTTATCTAAAGTTACAGTACCATTTTTGATCGTCCTACTTAAATAATTAGTCGAGATGAATTAATTAACTTTTTAAATATAACTTGAAACGTTCAGGCGTCAATGGGAAATTTGTGGAGCTTCACAAATATTGTCCAACGCAGAAATTTCCAACGAGATAGACATAGCGTGGCCGTTTAAATTCGGTAAAAACGAAAGCCCGCGGAGTTTAAAATATACCACGTGACAGCGCGCCCGAACGCGCCGCGATTACAGCGCTCTCATTCGTGCTTAGCAAAAAACATCGCTCGCTTCTCGCCTTTCATGCTGCACACGACAGAGCTTCGCGGTGTGGTTGGTTCCACGATAAGCGCCAGCGGATTGGCGCGGCAGTTGAAAGAAAGCCGGCTCCCCTTTCTGCGGCGATAATTGCGCTCTCACGCTAGTAGATTGCAGAATGCGTCGCCAGCCGCCGCCGCCGCCGGTAACGTCACAGACGAGCAAAGATAGAAGCCCTTTCTCGTAAGCGAAGAGAAGGCGCGGCGCTGGCGATGTTTTTTTACAAATCAGGGATGAGAGCGCTGTAATCGCGGCGCATTCTGGCGCACGGAACACGCTGTCAAGTGGTATTTCTTGAACTGCGCGGGCTTTTGTGTTTCCCGAATAAAAACGGCCACGCTAAGGCTATCTCGTTGGAAGTGCCTGGGTTGGGCATTATTTATGGAGCTCCACAACTTTCCTAGTGACGCCTGAACGCCTCAAGCTATATTTTTAAAAAATAATTAATTTATCTCGAATAATTATTCAAGTAAAAGGAGCAAAAAAAATGTACTGAAATTTTAGGTGAACCCTAACAGAATCCACGCGATTTCAGTTCCGAAGAATGCTTATGTATTTTTTTTATATACTGGTCCAAGTTAGCTGGGACACCCTGTATATATTCAACATTGCTTCATGAATAAAATTCAGCTGTCAGTTCAGCGCATTGTGCGCGTGTGTCTCACCTTTCTGTCCGTGTCTTCAAGCGCTGGTTTTCATCAATGGTTTCAGAAGAAGCGTTTTATTTGCGTGACACGTGGCAGCTCAATGCACACCGTTAAAGCAGACGAGAAGGCTTTCGTCCATTCCGTTTAATGAGCCGGCACCATAAACAAAGGAATGGCCAGAATAGTTTGGTCCTTTTGTGACCTTATTTATTTTAATTGGTTTGGTTTGGTTTATGCGGATTTAACGTCCCAAAGCGGCTCAGGCTATAAGGGACGCCGTAGTGAAGGGCTCCCGAAATTTCGACCACCTGGGGTTCTTTAACGCGCACTGACATTTGTTTAAACATACTGCACTAGCCTGACCAGAGGTAGTGGCCGTGTTTAGGACATAGTGCCTTGTATGTGGAAAACAAACCAGCACATAAGGGGAAACATGACATGCAGCTATAATTTGCAGCCAACCAGAAACGTAGAGTGAGCCTAAGTTACGCATAGTAGCGTATAGAGTCAATTAAAAGACTCCAAATGAATTATTTTAACTAACGAGCAAATTCATGCCCACATGGTGTTCGAATACCATGATTTTTTGCTTACGCAAGAGGCAGGTCTGAAAGCCTGGGCAAAGAAAGAGCACCTAAACGTGTCATTGAATGCAAATTAATTGTTGAAAGGTCTCAATAAGAAGTGTCTTTAATAGTGATCTTGCCTTTTGCATCATCGCGGGCGTGTAGCTTCACCGCAGTTGCAGTGGCGTCTATGGATGATGATGTGGTAGCCGTCGACTACCGTGATGCATCGTGCGCGTGCTGTCATCAGCGAGCTCTGCAAACTTGGCCCGGATATAACAAGACGAGCAATTAACTCACAAACATAATCTTCCTTCAGTAACAAGCGTTATCTTGCACTCGTCAGCACAGATCCTGGGAACAACGATCGCTAGGGATAATTCTTCAGTGAGATAATTTTTATTGAAATGCTCAAGAACGCGTAGACAGACAAGGCACCATCTTTTTCAGGCTCAAGTATTTTGTTTGATCTGCAGCTACGGCTACCGAAAACCTACAGAGAACAAAAATATTTTCTCAACTACAGTGCTCGATTACGTTCCGTTGAAGGTCACAATTTGATTTTCTCACAGGAAAAAAAGAAAGAGATGAAACTAGTTTTCAATTATGTTGAAGTTTTTACTGGCGCAGTAAACCTTGTAACTCGTTCAGCGCTTAGCAGGTTAAGAGAAAATATATTTATGTGGGAAGTTGTTGTTGTTGTTGTTAGCCTATCAAAAGATGGCACATACCCACACTGGGGGATCGGCCAAGAATCGGGTGGCTATTCACCTGAACGCAGTTAACAAAAAGGAAAAGCACGTGGGAGCATAACACCGGTGAATTTTTCGTCATGAACAGAAAAAGGATGAGTGTTTTGATTTTAAAATTTTAAGAATAATAATAAAGAGAGTGATTAAATAATAATGATTTAGTCAAAATGTAATAATTGATAGAAAAGAAAAGGTTGAAACACTTAGCAAGGCAGTCGGTGAGATTCTATCAGGAAATTTTGAACAGCGGTGCAAACAGATCTGTGGCTGAACCCAAATGTGGTGGCGCCAAATGATAGCAAGAGTGGGCTGCTCAAACTAAGGCCAAGATGCTGCAAGGGCTACCTTCAAATGCAGTTTCTTACCGGTGCAATATGCAACCTCGCTCCACGCAAGAAGAGGAAAATAAACAGAAAATGCTGCAGTCACAAAGTTTGGGCCAAAAGATGGCCTTCAGCGGGAAGGAACCGGAACGAGCTCTCTACTTAGTTTGTAAGATTATCTTGCCTGAAGCAAATGGATGCAATGTTCCAGCCAACCTGATGCTGCAAATAGTATGGCACACAGGTTGAACTAGAAAATGTTGTAATATAGAAGCAAAGCGGTATTTAACAACGACTTGTCAGAGGAACACATGTCTTAACAGAACTGAATGGCTTTTTGTTCAGTTCGCCCGCCTAAATACTGCCCGCACTCTTATTTCCATTTAGCCAGGTTACCACGGAAACAGAATTTCTTGTGTAGAAAATATTGAGCGCCGATGTATTAAGGCGTACCATATGTTTCTCCAAAGAAACGGAAAACGTTTTCAGCAGCCGGAGTTCCCGGGTTCGAACCCGACCGCGGCGGCTGCGTTTTTATGGAGGAAAAACGCTAAGGCGCACGAGTGCTGTGCGATGTCAGTGCACGTTAAAGATCCCCAGGTGGTCGAAATTATTCCGGAGCCCTCCACTACGGCACCTTTCCTTCCTTTCTTCTTTGACTCCCTCCTTTATCCCTTCCCTTACGGCGCGGTTCAGGTGTCCAACGATATATGAGACAAATACTGCGCCATTTCATTTCCCCAAAAACCAATTATTATTATTATTAACATTTCCAAGGTCCCACTAATCCACGCGCTACCACGAGCAGTCGGGTGGGTCCTATGTGTGCGAGGATTAGCGGGAATTTTGCGCACGTCCTCTTCCACGTATCTCTCAAGACAGCTCATCCGGGTTGGCGGCACATAAATGTTCTACGTATGTTACTTGCTGCTTTGGCCTATTACTTCTGTCCGTGCCTCTTTTTTTTAAAACTTAGTATAGCATTTCTGTGCCGAAGGTGACGTCAAGATCATGCTAAAGTTGTTTCTAAGCAGACTGGCTCAAGTTACATGTCTGTGAAATAAAACCTCATCTCGCTACACGGTTCAGCTCCCAAGGAACACAGGAACATTCTAGTAAGGTCAGGTGAGGCAGGATAAAATTCCTTAGCATGTGCTAACAGCAAGTGTTCCCTCAATGTTGGCCAATGACGCTAAGCTGTTAAACGAAGAAAATTTCGCCCATCCTCTCGGCGACGACGTGAGCTGGCATTTTATTTAAGACGGAGCATAAAAAAGGGCGACAGATAGCCAGAATATAGAAAATGTCAATAAGATAAGAAGCTTCAAGCATAAAAGAAACTAATTCTGTATATGGACTCTCACAGAGCAGAACTTCGCAGAATGAGTGCTTCTTAAAATAAATTGTTCTCTTTTTGCAACGTTCTTCTAGAAACAGGCAAGAAAAATTGTCAAGATAAGTCAAGATAACTGTTCTTGCAGTATTGGGCCATTCTAACTGTCATTGCATTGCGTCCAGTGTTGCATAAGTTTTTGAGGTCTTAAGATACAAAAAATCCGCGATTGCTTATACATGCTTTTCAGCATAACCTCATAACGACTGTAACCCCCGTAAAGGCATATGCATAGCAGAATTGCTTACCGGTCTGCAACAAAACATCTGCGCTGTTCTGCGAAGCAGCAGAAGATCCAGAGATTATTAGTAGTTTATTTTTTCTTCTGAAGTTTATTCTTTGAAAACACTGTCCCTCGTATACCTTATGCTACGCAAATGGCACTCATGACTTAAGTCCTTTAATTCAAGTTACATGACATGTTCATTGGAGCTGAGGGCTAATCTTGAGTAGAAATAAGAGTGGACTCCAGGAAGCGAATGACGGCGTTCACTGTGTAATGAGCCATCACCGCCTATTATGCCGGCGGCCTAATAGGCGGTGAGCTCGGCAACACTGAGCTCGGCAGCCCACCCGACACATAAGCGTTATGCGCGCAAGGTTATTTCAGTAACTGAGAAGAATAGTAGCCATTTTCCTAGGTGCTGCACAACATTGCAGAACGCAAAACTGCCGCGTATGGCATGTGTCGTTCGCCTGTACGGCATTAGCGGCACCATCGACAAAGTCACACGTCTTAGAACGGTGGCATATGCAGTCCTGGTGTAGTCTCACCAATGTGCAGCAGGATGCGACAGCAAGTTATTTGTAGGCATACGCTTGTAACTGGGCAGTAACAGTCATCTGTTCCTTCGCACGGAGGGCTACTACAGATCGCGTTTGCCTCGAAAAGAGCCGCTACCAATTCCTTGCCGACAGTTCGCCGCCATTTCAGTTTTTTTTTGTGTGTGTGGACCTTAGATCCGCAGTGGTGGCTCAGTGGTTAGGACGCTCGGCTACTGCTCTGGAGTTCCCGGGTTCGAACCCGACCGCGGCGGCTGCGTTTTTATGGAGGCAAAACGCTAAGGCGCCCGAGTGTTGGGCGATGTCAGTGCACGTTAAAGATCCCCAGGTGGTCGAAATTATTCCGGAGCCTTCCACTACGGCACTTCTTTCTCCCTTTCTTCTTTCACTTCCTCCTTTATCCCTTCCCTTACGGCGCGGTACAGGTTTCCGCCGATATATGAGACAGATACTGCGCCATTTCTTTTCCCCAAAAACCAATTATTATTATTATTATTGGATGACCTTAGTCGATGAAAATCCACAAATTAACATTTTTTTCCCCGAATAAGATATACTAAATGCAGTTATAATCAACTGAAAGCTCTCATAAACACGCCTGGATTCTTGTCTGTCGAATCCGACCGGCACTTCATGAACCCATTCAGCACTGTTACGTTCTTTATGATTCGACAAAGGGAGAGGAAAAATCGGGTAGCAATAGGAGTTCAATAAAGCGGCAATTTTGCCAATTGGTTTGACATTCTTGACAGGACGCAAAGCGCGAAGAAAGAAACCAAGACACGGGGACTCAGACAGCGACACTACCGCTGTGTATGTCCGACTCTCTATGTACTTTGCTTTTTTCTTTTGCTGCGCGCTGCGCCCCTTGTCAGGAACCTCACCAGAAGATGCTCGTAGCCGATTTCCGACGCCGCCAGTGATCCAATGTGAAATGGCGCTTTTATGACCTCAAGTGTCACTCCGGCCTTTTCGCGTGCTATTTTTTTTTTTCAGTGAGGATGTTTTCGTCGCTCAGGGATGTTTTTCAATGATGTTCCGTCTCTGGATTTTAGAAACACAAGAAAATGTCACCGAAAGCTTCGCACACCTTTATCACTCAAGGCTTTGAGATTCGTTTAAGTTGCTTCTCAGACGCCACAAAATCACAGCGTGGGAGCGCTCTGTTGCCTGTTCAGTAGTAGATGGCTTCATAGTACCAAGGAGTCGACAGCAAGAACTATTCCGCCAAAAACAGCGATAAGCCGAGCAAGTTGAAGCTTGCTTAGATAAATAGAGAAATGGCCGCACCTGATCATGCTTCTCGCAAACGCAATTGCCAATAAATGCAAGTATAGCACATCTCAAGACCTTCATAATAGCCCTCGTGCACCCATGCAGATGTCTCGAAACGCGAATAAGTGTGTTCGTGCCTGCTACGCAAGAAAAATGCATCAATTAACTTTCCGTATTATCTGCCTCTCCCTGCCACCTGCCCAACGTGGCGCTGCTCACGACCCTCACGGGAGCTCAGGAAGAGCTACCTGGGTCTCGCAGGCCTCACCGGCGGATGTGTTTAAAACAGCCACATGCCGGGCACTGGCACATCAGCTAACCGCTGCACCACTGCGCCAGTAGCGGTCTGAGAACTCCCAGCGATCTATGAATGCGATCGACACCACGTGACCACCAGTGGATCAACCATACGGCACCACCAAAATTTGAAAATCCGAGCATCCCGAAAATTTAGGAATGTGCTGACTCCCAAAAAATTCAATGGGCACATAACACTTCGAAAGTAGGTCCATCCCAGAAAATATATTGATGTGGGTTCAAGTGGATTAGTTGGTTGGATGAGCGTAATTTCATGTGACAATATAGTGAAAGGTGCTCGAACAATGTAGACGGTGATGAGTGATGCATATCATTTGAGGGTAATGTAACTGGTTCCAAACGGAGTTTCTGCGGGAAAATCGCAAGAAGAACAATAGTCACTTATTGTAGACACCATAGCTGGCAATTTGAATGGTGTCACACTTTCTTCGTTAATAATGTGGTAAAAAAGGAACCAACATTTTTGGAGTGTTTTCTTTTTTTTAGAATACGTTTCATGGAAAGGTCACGTTAATAATGATACTACTAGAGCCGGTAGATATCTCAGCTTCTTACAACGCAATCGAAAGCACGCAAACAAAGCGGTAAAGTAGGCCGCGCATCATGCTCACGTCAGGCCCATTCTTGTGTATGCCCTCCCTGTCTGGTATCCAATTCAATATGTTTATCATGCACTTGATAGTTAGCTCGGCTATGCCAGGATATACGTAGCGAAAGCTAAGGCATAGCTAGGTTAGCCTTGGCTAATCTTGATTGCAAGCCCAGGTTAGCCTGTTTGTCTGCCTAGTTGTTGTCACGTGGTTGGTCACGTGGTGCGGTGCTACCACGGTGTGAATGCGAGCAGCGCGAAACTGCGAGTTCGTGGCCAATGTAGCTTTCGCTACAAAACTGCAGCCCGCTGCAGCCAGGTTTATCCTGAGGAAATGAGATAGCTTTCTGACTTCAAGACAGTTAAAGGAAGGACTTGAATGGCTGTTACCGAGTGAACAACGGAAAAAATCTTCGGTTTCAACTTTTTTCTGCCGTTTAGCACATAGTTAAACAGGAAAATCTTCCCCTCTCATGTTCTCTTGCCACATTATCTGTCTTCTTGAAAAATTGATAGATGCAAGGCCCGACTGTACACATCATCGACAAATCTTTTCAAAAATTTCGTTCTGTTTTGATCATTGAAAACTGAAACCGTTTGCCTGCAACGCTATATTGCAAAGAGTTGACTATTAATGCTAGTGTGGGCAGTATAAAGGTATAATGCAAGGCTGTTCCAGCAAATAGCTCGCGACGAGCTCAACTACTCTCTTTGCTAGTGCTAAATTATATCAACTGCTTTCTGCTGCGCTATGCTCAAACCACGAAAAAAATTTCTAAGCGCCTTTTGAAATTTCCGGCTTTAGGCAAAAACGGTGAGCAAAGCCTGGGTTGGCCGCGTTCGAAGCGTTTTGAGATGGTCTGTGCAAAGCTGAAATATACTTCAGTGACGCTAGGACGTTTTGGCGGGTTGTGAAGCATCATGAAGTGGAACACCGCAATCTGAGACACACACACACAGTGGGACGAAAAAAATTGGCGGTGGTTTAGCTCTTGTTTAACTCTGATGGTTTAGCCCTGGAGTGGCGCGATAGCTACAGCTGGCCGAGTGGTAATTGCTCAGTTTAGTTGCAAAGTCAGTCTTTCGCCGTTTCGTTTCGCTGAGCATTGGTCCTTCATCTTCGTCCCACTTGACACGGCGCATGCGCACAGCTGTGCCAGCTCAGTTTCGCCGGCGCGCCGCGCCGCCGGCAGCAGCAGCTGCTCCGCACCACGTGGCTGGTCACGTGACCAACCAGGTGACGAACCACGTGATCAGTCACGGCACCGCGCCGCCGGCAGCTGCAACGTTTTTAGATCCCTTTTCGTTGGGTAGCTGCTCCGCACCACGTGACCAACCCCGTGACAGCGTGGTTGCGCAGCCACGGCGTGGCGGCGCCGCCACTCTGAAGGCTCGAAATGCTACCGTAATGTAGCTATCGGTACAAACCGAGAACGAGCACAGCGCTACGTTCGTTCTCAGTCTTCGTCCTCTGTGTGTTTGTGTGTCTCAGATTGCGGTGGTCACTTCATCATGTGCAACAACGGCCATTGCTCGATAAAGTATTGTCTAGTTGGAAGCTGGTCCTGCTGTCAGTAGCTTTCCTGCAGTACTGCGTGAGGGCCGAACAAAGCGGGAATGACTCGAACCAAGAAAGCACCACAACCGCTGCGAACGAAGGTTAAGTTTTTTCGCCCTACACGCGGGTGCATGCGGATGCCAGTAGAGAGTGACTGCGTGTTTTCTACTGGCGGTCATTTCGTGCGAAACTCAATAGACAGTACATATTTCACGAAGCATTGCCGTGGAGCTTGTGCCACAACACTCTTCGACATCGTCGCCCGTGAAGATGAAATAGGGAGAAGAATATATAGGGCCACATCTCAAGACTCCAGCTTTAAGACTTCGGCATCTATGAAGAAGCAGGTCTACAACTCATTTCCGATGCATGGAGCAGCATCGACATTCAACGTTGTAAATTAATAACGTAACAAATGAAGTCAGATCTCTTGTTTTCAAAAGGTCTTTCTGTACCATTCACACATTAAATTTATTACCGCACTTCCGGAGTAAATCAAGGCATGTATCAAATTATTACGTGCCTAAAATGCTGTCTTAGGCTGTCGGAGGTTGCCTCACGGGTAGCCGTGACAGCCTAGACTCTAGAGTTTTGCGCACGGCTTTTGTTGGAATAGTAAAAAAAGGGTGAACTTATTGAACGAAGACATTTAAATGGTTCTAACATAGTATCGGTGTTTCATTGGCGCCAACATTTCATTATGACGTAAACTACGGCAAAATAAGCAATAAATGATGCTAACCTAAAGAAATTAAGAGGTTTTAGTTTTTTTGTTTAATTGGGGTTTAACGTCCCAAAGCGACCCAGGCTATGTGAGACGCCGTAGTGAACAACTCCGGTAATTTCGACCACCTGGGGTTCTTTAACGTGCACAGACATCGCACAGTACACGGTCCTCTAGAGTTTCGCCTCCATCGAAATGCGACCGCCGTGGCCAGGATCGAACCCACGTCTTTCGGGTCAGCAGCCGAGCGCCATAACCACTCAGCCACCGCGGCGGCTGGAATGAGAAAGAAGATTTTTAGAAAGCGAGAAAGAAAGGAAGAAACCGACAATGGTTCCAAATTTTAACCTTCGCTTTTGTATTTAAATTCAGTTCTATGAAAAACAGAAGGCAAAAAGCCTACGCAAACATGGATGATCTCGCAGTACAACTAGAGCACGGCATTTCCAAGCTTTCAGTGCGGTAGCCCTACTAGGCGGAATTTCCTATTTCGGGCATATGTGTATATATATACATATGCGTCCCTGAAGCCAGCTTCATGACAGGTGCCCGACCTGCCCACCGGGTTGTGGCCAACCTGCCAGCTAGGTGTACGCCTGGCACGCCTTCAGCTGGCTGGAGGGTACACCTGGGTAATGGCCTTCAAGGTAAAGGCCTTCACGGTAAAGGTCTCTAGGTAAAAGGCCTCTATGGTAAAGGCCCTAGGGTAGAAATAATTTAGCCTATATTAAAGGCCTTTAAGACAGGTTCTTTTGGCACATAAGGACCTTAAGTGCCGAACGTAACTAGTGCTACTGCAAAATATTCCGCACTTGGACATGCTAAACCGTCTGCTACATTTTTTTTTTTAGAGCGAAAGCTCTACTTCGCGACCAAAGCTGCAAAAGCCGGGCCATCGCTGAAGCCTTGATCTTGACCTTGAATAAATAAATAAAATAAATATTTCCGTAACTGGGATTCGAACCCGCGGTGGAGCGAACAGATCAGCTTCGCAGGCACTGCACGAGTGGACTGTGCTATCTCCACAGCCGATCACTCCTAAACACTCTCTCGCTTTCCATTGCACATTGCTTTCCATTGTCTTCATCAACCTCCACCTGCGTCGCGTACAGATGACATCAGCTTAACCAGACGGGCCGACGACCCAGGAAAGGAGAACCACGAACCATTCAGGCTAAACACATGCTTTACGCATGCGTGTACTCGGATTAAGTACGTTGAAACTCTATCATTTCATTTCTTCAAGGCTTGCTGCAGAGGAGAGTGGCAGTGAAGGCAGCGCGCAATGTTTGTGTCAATAAACGGTGAGGCATCAAAGTCCTGTATTTACTTTAAGTCCATGCATTCCATTAGCCGATATTTTTGTACGGGAGAATAAGTAATGAAGAGGTCTAATATTTACAAGCAGTCGTGCTTTGAGGGGCATTGCATTTTAAGCTTCCATATCGAAGATGGGCTGCTCTAAAGAAATGTTAACTAGCTCAGATGCTCTTATTTTTATCTATCCAATTTCATTGACGTACGGTACGTTGCCGTCGGCACAGATGCATTTTGGCGTCTATTCTTGTGTCTATATACCCGCTACGTTATTTGGGTGAGTAATAATCGTCGCTGCTATTTGCAGCACGAAGCAGACCGAGCCTGTGCGTGTGTGTGCATGTGCTTCTTTCACTGAGACCGCAAATTATCTTGAGCTTCGCGATTCACCGGTCGACGTCTGTGGTGGGTTGAAGCTTGACAACACAAAAAAGCACGGGCACGTGTATTTGCACTCTCCTCCTAGAATATCAGGAGGTACGGACAAGAAAATGAAAGGTAATGGTTAGCCTTAACTACTAATTTGACTAAACTAATGCTCTCTGATGGTTGAGCGACGCAAGCAACCGGGCCGAAACTCAATAAGCTCGCTTAACCGCCAGCGAACGGTTCGCGCCAGCAAATCCTCCGCAACGCACGCACACACACGCGCACACCGACGCAGGCGCGCGCGTACGCACGTATACGCACACGCAAAGAGTGGCTGTCGACATGGATTTCGCAAGCTGCGAGCGCGGATTCTGCATTTGAGGACACGGTGCATGTGCAACAAGCGTAGTGACAGAAAGCACAGCACTGAGAAAGGGAGAAAAAGGAGCGGAGTGTCCATGTTAGACCTGCTCGAAAGAAGAAGCGTTATGGCCGATGTATAAGAAAAAAAATGAACCATTCAAGCGGTGCGAAAAGAAGCGATTGGGAAATCTTGTCGCTCGTTATATGCGCAGCGGGGGGATTGCGCTGGGGAAGGAAAGCGTGAAGGTTTTTCTACGACGCCATGAAAGGAGCACACTTTTGAAGTAGCCTAAAGCAGTGGCGGAATAATACGTTCGCTGTGCCATTCATAATTAACGAACTCTCCAGGGCACGCAACAAGCTTGCGGCTATGCGTCCGCGATAGTCTTCACTATACCGCAAACTCGTCCTCAGTACTCGCCAAGAATGGATAACGCAGCGTGCCGTGCCAGCCGCCGCTGACAGCAGAGGTACCGCTGTTCTCAAACAGCGAGAGCTGTAAAGCCACATCTCCGGGTGTCGACGTTGTAACACGAATGAGGACAAAAAGGGAGCCGCATGCCACTCTGATTGTCAGGACACACTCGCCACTATAGTGACACCACAGTGAGTGAAACAAGAGATGCAGCGCACCACGCTCATTGGTTTCCTTCATTGCGCCTGTCACACCGAACGCTGTGGATGGATGTGCTACTCTGCGGGATGGAGCACGGCACACGGCTGCGCGCGGACGCAGAGCCTTGAGTGGCGCACGGTTAACCCGCACCCTTTCCCACGGCTTGCTAAGCACTCCGACCGGCACCAGTATTTCACACCGCCTCAGCTCTTTCCAAAGTTCGATTTACTTCAAGATTTTTAGTAGCATTTCACAACAGAAACCCTTGAGTGCGGGCCAACGGCAACCAAGAATGGGCAGAAGTTAGGACGGCATGAGTTTTCAATTCTGAGAGAGTACAGGGCACACAATAGTCTCGGGGGTAACCTATTCCGACGTCGGCTCGCACTGCCAAGATCAGATGGCGCCCCGTAGAAAAGAGAGAGAAGTAGGGAGAGAAAGGAACCGTGTCCCGCTTAGCTACGCTGTCACTTTCTTGGAAGCCACGCCAGAGGCTCCCCTGACTCGTAACGCTCGCTTCACGCCTCTCTAGCTTTATGTCCGACGCGCCGGAGACGCGGCACAATGCTTGCCCATCTCCCTTCAGCCATTCTCCCGTCGAACGTGAGACGAACAGGGGAGGAAAAAAGGGGACCCGCTCGGAGGCCGTCGAGGGTTGGGGAGGGGGCGGAGTGAATTCTGGGTAGAAAACAGAATCGAGTAAAGTGTGCGCCATTAAAAGCTGGAGAACAAAAACGCGGGAAGTTTCGGAAAGAAGAGATAGGGCACAGAGATTTCGATTGTATTCTTTCTCCTTTTTTTTCCCCGTTTTCTCTTGGCTTTCCCGCTTTCGCCGCTCGTCGCGGGAAAAGAGGGGAGGGGTGGAGACGTAGGTGGAGACGCGAAAATGAAAGCGATGTGGAGAGGAAGGGAGATAGAGAGAAAGGGAGAGCGCAGACGCGCGACGGAGGCTGCCGCCGCTACCGCGCGGAGGCGCGCACATGGATGACGCATGCGCGGCGCGGGAAAGATCGCTTCGCGCTCCGCCGACGAAACTTGGACGGGCGGTCCGCCACGGCATTCAACAAGCGGTTCATCGCTGCCGGTAAGCGCGCCACTGCGTCCGGCGCTTGCAGACCTGACATCCGAACTGTGCCCCACGCAGACGTCGGAAGCTCTGTGCGACTCAGGTTAGTCTGATTTTGCTATTACCAGTCTTTACTCACGAATCCTCAGCTGTCTGTATCTCGGTGACTGTGTAGAGTTCGCTGACGAAACACATAGCTCTTCGGACCAAGTTCGATGGCAATGTATGCATCACTCTTGGCGTGCATACTTCTAGTGGTTGGAAAAAGATAGGGAGATAGGGATAAGATGTACTTGTTAAAATACATGATGAAAGAAGCCGCCAGACATCGAAGCCAAGAGACGTACGACAATATTTTCGTTTCTTTATTCGGTACTCGTTAGAGAGGAAAATTAGTTGCGTAACATTTTTGGGCAGAACGTAATTTTATAGGATATCAAGCAAAGGACAGCCTCGTGACCCCGGTAGTATCTGATATATGCAGGTCGTGGGTTGATATCCCAGCGGAGGCCAGATGCTGTCGTTCACTTTCTGCAAACTAATCCTCTAAAATTATCCAAAACTTAATTTCCGTCCTAATCCTAACAACCATAAAAAAATTCTGCGTTCAATCCCTTTCCTTTAGTGACTGCTGGCTTCCTTCATGCATGTTTCTTCTATTATGTAATACCGCTTTCAGCGCGGTGCGTCACATGTCATGTATGTCAAAGCGACCAAGGACTAAAACCAGGAAGTGGGAATGGATTAAGAAAATGTTTTATGTTACGTCACAAAAGTCAGTCATTGGACTTTCGCATCAAAGAGCTTCACGGAAACAAATTTTCGTGGCTAAAAGAGCCGTTTATCACAAGCCCGCTAAGCTCGAACTTCTCATAAAATGGTGGAAATATAAGGCCCGATCTAAAGGATACATGATACTAACGTAAGTGATTCGAGGAATGCAGCTTCGAGAAATAACCACTTAATTAATGATATGTAAAGTGTTCTTACTAGCCCAGTATTTCACGCCGATGGTTTCTTGCGCGGTGAAGCATGCGAAGCCAGTAGGTCGTCTGAACCTTTGGACACAATATTTTTAATACGCGCTGGCAACCGAGCCTTAGTGAAAAGGCCAGGTAACCCTTTGCCATACCTGAAGTAATTGCTGAAATTCGGCCGCACACTGCACAACGTGCGCCGTTCCTTGGTTAGCTTTCCCGCAAGCGCTGTCCTTTCATCGTTTCCGGTCACGTTACTCTTAGAATGCTTACGGCAAGAAAAGCCACATGCATCAAGACCAATGTTCAAAAACCATTTCGAAATTACCAAATCAAATTCTGAACAACTTTACAGCCCTTTTAGTTACTTTTGCCTCTCAGTAAGTTTGTGGACGTCTTTGTTTTTGCAACATCGACGGAAATCCTGTGCAGGGTTTTGGGTATAGAGGATTAAAAGATCCACGGTGCAGAGGAGTGCTTCAATGGCACTAAGAAGCGATTTTTGCTTATTCCAACGAGTGGCTGCCATTGGCGGCCTCAAGTGGTCCCCAAAAAAAGATGGCGCGTACCCAATATAGCGGGGTGTGGTCAAGACGCAGGCGGTGAATTGCAGGAGAGTACTTTTATTGCCGTCCACGCGTCGACTTCGTTTTTTTGCAACAATATTCCAATCATGTGTCATTTGAACAGGGCGTACATGTGTTCTATATTTAAAAAAGTGCAATTAAGCTCAATTAGCAAAGCCAAAGTACAGTATATCACGACAATAGAAATATTAAACCGAACTTCATTTCTTCTTTTGCCACATTCAGGAGCTTGATGTAAATCACGTGATGTATGCCTTGATGCTGTAATAAATAATGAGAAACATTGCCACCTATCCAACCTTCGTCTCCTTTTGCACCTCTTCTGCACGATTTTGAACTCGCAGCCGTCTTCAGCTCGGTTGCACTTGTCGCCCGCACCTACTTCCACTTAAACAGAATCATTTTCCACAAAGTTTCGAAGCCTTGTCAGCGTTAATATTAGGAGTTCTAACTAACATAACACATTTCTATTTACAACATTTGTAGCTGCTTCTTTTCTGATCCATTTACTTGCCTATTTGCCACAGAATGGACAGCAAGTGACGAACATTACTCGCTATCTATCAACCATAATATCACAGGCGGCGCCCAATGACAAAGAAATAATGACAAAGAAATAAAAAAGCAAATAAAGAAGAGAATCATTAAAACCATAACCCCTGCTTCATTTAGGTTTCTGTTTCCTTTATAGGAACCTGCCGACTCATGATTCCGAGATGACCAACGGAGCGGTGCTTGTCGTCGCCTGTCTCGCACTAATTACCACAGAGGTGCCACTGAGGTAGGCAAAGCAATTTTTTTCGCTTATTAAGCATAATGCGGCTGTTTATCCACCTCATTGATAAGGTGACTAACGTTGAGTAACTTTTCCTGCTTTTTTTTTTTATTGTGATGTGCGCCTGCTGGCATACAGTAATATCTGCAAATATATATACACATTGGACTCTCGAAGGTAGTCCAGTGACATCCGGTGGTGCAGCCCAGAAATACAGGCTTCTCCGTCGGGCGGTCGGCCTGGCGTCATCCGCACCGGAGCAAGTGTTTCTGCCGGATAGCACGCAAAGGGGGGCAGTTCCAAATCAAGTGTTTAGTGTCTGCCTCACAGAGAGGAGCAGGGCAGAAGGGGCAGGAGTCGCCTAAAGGGGCATGATACCGTGCCAGCCACGTCCAGGCTATCACTGGAGCGACGGTGACGCCGAGGCGTAACATTCGAAGTGAGACCTCCACCCAGCGCGCAAGGATGCCAGGGAGCTCGGTGCCACATGGTGGGTGAAGTGCTCGCATGGCGCGTCGGAGGTTTTCTTTTTCTCGGAGGAGTAATGTCTCCATAGAAGTTGGGGCCGTTTGAAGGGGACGTGGAGGAGATTATTCGTGACTTGCTCCATCCACGAAAGCTTGTGTGAAGTGGGCGTTTCTACGGATCTACTGTACATGTACTGCGAGTGCGAATTTTTCAAGATGTCCTGAACCTCCTGCGCCAATAAGTCGGAGTTCAGAACACAGCGCAGACTACGGATGGAGGAGTCTTTGAGTATGTCAAAGTGGCTTCTATAGGACAAGAGTGTACAGAGGATGCTTAATGAGTTCTGAATGGCCAACAGATCCGCCTGTGTCGATGTCCAGGCAGGGGAGCAAGTGTAAGAACATGATGCAATTTGTGTTAATAATTCAGTAGAAGTGATAGCCGTCATCATGTGATCTGCACTCACACTATAGCGTCCACATAAGCCGCGTGTCGCCGGGATGAGTTTCCAATAGCAGACGAGAAGCCATTTGCCTCCAAACTACACTCATTCCGGTGGCCAACAGATCTTGTGTGTATGTGAATCATAGGTCGATTGTCCGTACTTGCTGATAAAGACGCAGTAGTTGTGACGAGCACGAAACGATAAGTAACACAGAGCCGACTTTCCTATACTTTGCGAGAGCGGCGGCTTCAGGCAGAAAGCGACATTTTATGCACGGTGCTTGACGACCGTGGTGAAGCAGCTCGTCAACCTCAGCCTGGAGGGCATGAATTGGGGTAAGTTGTGGGAGGCCTGTAATAAAACGCATTGCCGCTCGATTGATAAAGTCCAAGAAATCCGATTCTGCGCATGTCATATGTTGGACATGGGCCTATAGTATATCAATCATGGTTGCAGCACAGAATGTATGAGGAGGTCAGTGATGGTACATGTCTCCCCATCTGACTTCTGAGAAATGTTGCTTGTTTACTGTATTTTCCTTTCTCGAAAGATATTGAAGTCACAATTTGTGCGTTCATCACAAAATATCTCCAAGCTTGGAAGCTAGAAGTCAATGGCAGTAACTGATCTGCTTATTTTAAGATCGTGTCCTACCAAGAAATCCAAATCACCGCTCCTTTAGTGACTTTACATTTTCAGAATTTCATTTCTTTTCAGATTGTCGGTCTGAAACAAACCTGAACCACAGCCCGAGTACCGATGTAAATCTGAAAAACAATGAAAGCAAGGAACCTGAATTTATATACTTGTACCTTCCTTTTTTTTTTTCTACCCATCTGCATTCAGTAAGCCTCGCGACAGGGTTGTAGTTGGGCCCGCTAAGTATGAGAGGTTTACCGAACAGTTTTTGGAAGCATCTGCCGTGTTTTAAGCTGGACATGACATGTACAGCCTTCGTCGAAATGTTAATGTCCAATGGGTTTGCTTCTAATCCACTGTGTAGTGCGGATGGAAATCACATGACTTTGGGAGAGCCGGGGACGAGAGTTTGTTTCAGCTTCCCGACACTAGGAGCGCTCGCGATGCGCAACTAGTGACACGCCCTGGCTCAAGAATGAAACTGCTTGGATTCCCTACTTCTGATAAAGAGTTTACGTTAGCAAGACGTAGATCTTGGTTTCCGAGAAGATAGTGAATTCCTAACCTGCTTACTGCTCCTGAAAGGGACGCATGTGCTGCCGTGACTGTCTAAGTTCATCTCAACGTTTTAACTGTGAAAGCTTCGTTATATTTATTTTCCTGACTTTTCTGTTTTGCTGCACTTTGATTGTCGTGGGGGATCCGTATATCTGCTATGCCGGTTGAAGTTAGCGCTCCGTTGTTCTGTGGTAACTATGTTCATTATGACTCATCCCTTGTCGTCATGCCAGAGCACTATACTCGTTTTGCAGCTATGCTGATGAAAGCAGAGTGTTACGTTGTTGATTTCGTCTATACTTTGTCTCACTTGTGAAAGGCAGAGCCAATATTCAGCTGTCTTCAAAAATAGGTTCATTCGTGACTGGTCGACATCTTTGGCTGAGTCTACGGGGTTACCTTAAATTTTTAAAGGGGGTGGGGAGGTGGTTTTGATTGACATGGTATGGCCGAGCAATCCGCTTTGAAAAATCAAATTGACAACCAATTTCCCGAAGTATTATAGTAAAATTTGTTATAACATGGGTTCATGCGAAGGAACAAGGTTAACCATATGTAAGGCAAACAACTGGGTGAGCTGGCAAACCATAATTATAACTTAGAAAACAAATTTGCAGCTTCGGCGACAAAATCGAGCAAACTGCGGTTTAGAAGTTCTGCGTTCTCGATTCCTCTTTTTTGTTTTGGCTTTGTTCTTTATGTACGCATACGTTAATTGTAGGTCCGAGACAAAATGAATCATTCCCGTCCTTGTTCTTCAGCCACTTGTAACAATCGTTGTTGTCGTTCCACTTTTTGCTATATACTTCGCGTCAGAAAAAACAATAAGCAGAATCAGATTGAAACAAAAATGTAAAAAAAAATCACTTTCTTTTTCCCCATGTGTGCGAAGACGATCTATCAATGAAATGAATGCACGCACTCATTTAACTGTTTCAGCGGTTGCTCTTCCAAGCTAATGACACTGTGCGCACTGCTATCCTGGCTACAGTCCACTTCGGGTTATTGCTCCCAACCTCATCGCGCCAAATTTTGATCTAACCACGGTCACGCTGCTTAATTTTTTTTTTATACCACTGGTCTGATGGTGACTCGAGGACGGCTAGAATTTTTCAGTCACTGACATTGACAGTGCCGCCAAACCTGGAAAACCGCTGTCGTACATCTACTCCGGTTAAACAGACGAATTCGCTTGTCCGGGCTTAAGCTGACTTCGTCTCAGTGCGTCGCCTTGAACCATTGCCAAGGAGGAGCAAATCGACTTACGTCTTGGTGACACTCCATCCCCGAGAACACACGTTCTCCCTTTTCCGAAAAGCCCCCTGTTTGTGCGCGGGAGTGCGCGACCAACACAGAACCAATAGCATGAGCGAAGTTCAAATACGGAAAAGAGTGCATGAAAAATGGTGGGGTGTTGGGGCTCGCATTCGATGCCAACAACGAGTTGGTGGCGGCAGCAGGCGCATTAATCTGTAGCCGGAGATTGTTCCTCTCAAACTGGCGCACGGAAGAGGCCCTGCGAAATCCGAGAAGTCTGGGGAGCTGACGTCATGGTGCCTTGTACATAATAAGTAACGTGCGCGATTCGTGGTTATCACTTACAAGCGCCAGGACAAGAGCAAAAGTCGCGGAAACCGCCCACTCAATGTGTCTTGCAAAAGTGAACACCGAGAATTGCTCTCTTGCCAACCTATAGCACATGAAGCAATGTCCTTACTTTGCCTACACGTGCATGCCATACATACACCGCAAGTAAACCGAAGAAAGCAATGAACAAAGAAGAAGTTGAGGGTCGATCAATTGGATTAATGTGGAGGAAATACGAGAGCATTCGCCTTTTCGACTCCGCCTATCAAATGAGAGACACATCAAGTATGCTTTGAAACTTTACATCGTGCATCGAAAATCGCATTGTGGTTCAAGCATCAACGTTTCTCGCCCACAGAAACTCCGCTTCAGCAACTCTACCTTTTCCTGGCGCATTCCTCGGGAGATTTAATTTTTCTGAGTCGTTCTCAGCCATCTATAATTTTGGTGAGGCATTCTTAGTCATCTTTACTTTTGCTTAGTCATTCTTAGCAATTTTCAATTTTGCCAAGTAATTCTTAGACTGGCCTTTTCCTTGAAAGCGGAGAGAAGGAATTTCATATCTGGCTGGTGGAGAGCGGAAAATCCCCCTAAACGCCACCTGCCACGGTTGACAGGTGACGGCTTCATGCAGGCGCTGAATGAAGCCAGACACTTTTCCCCTTCACGGCATTCTTAACTGTAACGCATAAAAACACATCCCACAACTTGGCAAGCGCAAGCGCCTATTAAGCTTTTGCCTAACCTTGTGCCAATTAGAGGCGACTGCTTCAAGCAGGGAGCCTTCGTGAGTGAATCGGCTTGGTTGTTCCCCGCGAACGCTTACAAACTGCGAAAATGGCGCCCTGCTAAAATCAAGTTATCTGCACCCCGCTATCTCTGCTAAGTCCCCAAAAATTCATTCGTGTTTCTGATTTTCCTTCACCTTTTTTTTCTATTAGAAAGTAAAACGAAGTAGAAGGTATTCTCAATGCTGAAAAGTGCGTTGATTTTTATATGTAAATAGTAGAAGTGATCGGCGTCTCAGAGTTTCCTTTTCAAGTAGACCTGGATCGAAGTGGATTTGCATAAGCCCCAGTTTTCAACTCTCAACGCCTAGAGGACCAAACGTGAAACTCCCCCGTTTATTCTTCGTGCTCTCTTTCCTTCCTTGTGCTTGCGCGAAACGCTTTTCAATTATATATTTCGGTGGTAACAGCTGCACGGGCCAGACACGCTTCTGTAGGCAAGCATAGTAAGGCACTTACTTCAACGTTCCCCCTCCAAAAAAAATAGGAATAAAACAACAGCACTGCGTAACTCTTTTGTGCTGTGGGAGGGTTTCATCTTTCTTACACACGTATGCGAAGGATGTGTCCACAGAAGAAAGCCTTAAACTTTTCCAAAGAACATGATAATCAGATCAAGGTCAGTGTCTGTCATGCGCAATGTTTTCCAGTAGCATTCAGCTTATCTTGGCTTATTTAATAATTTGTGTACAATTACAGCTCGCAGGCAAGAAAGAAAAAAGAATGCAGGAGCATAGCAATATCAGGTACACAGAAATTTACTTGCTAGGAAATTCAACTAACAAACATTCTACCTTCCTCGCCTCGTGCCGTTTTCCTGGAAAGTTTCTTTAAATCTGTGAGTAAACTAAGAGTAAACTGAGAAGAGCACAAAGCCTTGAAGGAATAGAAGTGAGTGCCGTTGATATGCACAAATGCCGGTCCCAATCCTGTCTTCATAAAGGGGACTGCCTCATTAAGAAAGCTACAAACTGCAGAAGTGCCGCACAAAAGATGAGGAAAGAACACAAGTGGAAACAAGGGTGAATCCCACCCATACATGTATCTCTACTTTCTTCTTAAGAAGTGGCTGAATTCAATACTTACGAAGACGAACTGCATCAGAAATGGCTGTTGACAAAGCGGTGTACCAAATAGACCTTTTCACTTCTCAAAGCAGAAGCGCAGAGCACAAAGTGCTAGAAGAAGCTATGCAAATAAGTAAATAAAATCCGTCGAAGACGGCTAACCGTGCAATCAAAAGACAAGCTTCATGAAGCCCCGCACACCTCACACCAGAATGAAGATATAAGACAAACGCTCGCGTGATGTCCCCTACCGGAGGTTCGGTGGGGCTAATTAATGAGTCAAATGGAAACAGACCACGAACTTGCAACTCCTTTAAAAAAATGCATCTAAGATGTCACAAAAACGGTCTGGCAAAGTCAGTGTAGGGAAGACAACGGGATTGTAGACAGAAATGCGAACACTTTTCGAATTCGAAGTCAACAAGGGGTGTGGGATGCTTGTGTAAACTAGGGACACGAACTGACCTAACCCCTTAATGTACGCAAAGGCGGGGGCTGGAGAAGTAGAAGACCATGTTACTTACGCGCATTTTGATTTGAAACGCCGTTTGAGAATGCCGTTTAAGCCGACCTGCTCGGGCGTTCTGGCTTTGTTGCGTGACAAACTGGTGGTCGACAGCGAGCCCTGTCGCCCCTTACGCCGCAAAAGACATCGGTATGGAGGTAACCAGAGTAAAAGTCTTTATATAAATTGTAAACGGGATGGTTTAATGTCCGTAAGGGACACATGGACTATGAGGGACGCCGTAGTGAAGCCCTGCGGATTTATTTAGGCCGCCTGGGGTTCTTTAAATGTGCCTTGATACTTCCCAGCACACGGGAGTTTTTGTATTTCGCCTCCGTCAAAATACGGTATTGAACCCGCGACGTTGGGGTCAGCAGCCATATGCCAAAGTACTCAGCCACCGCGGCTCGTAAAGGTCTTTACGCACAGCTCGTAAGTCTTTTTATAGCTCTAAGAGCTTAGTTTCAGATCGTGCTGCCAACTTAATAAACATCTTAGTGTACTTTATGAACGGAAATAGTTTCTGGCTTGATTTTTGTGCATAAATTTCATTATCACACTAGTTTATTGAGCACTTCGTGTTGCTGGAGACGCGAGGACGTAATTTTCTCGTTTTCCTCGCGAATCGCCTGCAACTCCTGAAAAATTGCGATTTCTGTGCACACCTTCTTCCACTTTCCTTCCCTTTGGTTGTTCGTTGTTCGACGGTGAGCTATATCAGTTTATTAGTTCAGTTTATTACCTTAAAGATCCCCTTAGGGAGCATTACATAAGGAATGCTGCTTTCAGTGCCTATTATACACAAAATCTGGGCTCGCTTCTGAGTTGCGCACTGTTCTTTACCTGTATTAGCGAATAAACTTCGTTACTGTGGGGCAGATTTCAATATATAAAGCGTAGTTTCTTTAAATCTAAGCTACAAAATTTTGCCTACTTATCATTTCAATGGCAGTTTCTTATCAAAGCCAATGCATGCTTAGAAGAAATTTAAAAAAAGCATGCTGTTTACACTCCTGTCTCCTTCGCTCTTTTTAAATGGTTACTCTTACTGTTGCTTGAGAAAAATTTTGAAGTGGGACTTGCGCTGCGTCCTTTATTTCAGAGCGACGGCTACCCAGCTTTTGGAGTCCATGTCCGTTCAAATGCAAAACCAAAACTTTTCGTTTCCTGCTTTCATATTTACATTTGTGTATATGACAGAAAGCCACTAGAAAACAATAAATTTTTGCGATGTTTTGCCTGATACACTTTCGAATATGTCGCAATAAATTTTGTTCTGCAGAACTACTTTCTTATGCAGCGTCAGGTGCCAGCATGTACCGTTATGTTGCCACATATGTCGTTGTTTGCTCTCCATACACTAGATTCACTGGATGTCAGCGAAACAAAAGGCCTAAATACATCGCGATGATTTATGCACAGAGGTGAAAGCTCGCGTAGAGTTGTACAAACGAACAAACAAAGTTAGAAACCTGGGGTACCTGCATTGTTAGGGGCATGGTGCTCGCGTCTTTGTTGCTTGTAATTAAATGTGGCTGCGCTTTAGCGCAAAAAAAAATGTAAAACTCAGTATACCTATATTTAACCACCAGGCACATCTGTAAATGCTCACTCCTTTTCGCTAATCTTTCATTGCTACTCATTCACAAAGCAGCAGCAATTGCTCATATTCGTCGTTCGCATGTTAACGACCATATATATGCGGGTAAGGGCCAGACTTCTGTTTTTAATTTTGGCGGGGTTCGGCCCTTACCCGAAAACTGAATTTTTCAGATCAGTTTTCAAGCTGTATTCTAGGAAAACTACGTTGTTGTCTATCACAGTTGGCGCTATATTAAGCGTACAGTTCTATCTGTATCGCGCATGCCGAAGTTGCGGCCGGCTGCTCGCTTTCCGTACAGTTCTGTATACGTGACAACTCGAAGCTTGAAAGCTGCACCGTGCGCGGTTAAGCGTCTACTGTCACCTACGGCAGACTGGCAAAACGGACGGCTCAATAGGGAGCACTACTGAAAATGATGCCTCTCTGCGCGGGCGAAACTTCAAGACCCTCGTAGACAGCGCTCAGAAACACAGCTGTGCATGCTCAGAAAATTATAATAATGATAACTGCAGGCAGACCTCATGATCTGGCAGCTCCTCGGGGAACGCGAGCGCCCGTGTAAAGCAGCTATTTTCAGCCGTTATTTTTTTCAGGCTATCGAATCCCAAGCTGGTGGGAGCGACCGAGACACGAATGCGGGCCTTAGCCGCATATATACGGTATTTTAAGTCTGAGAACAACGGTCATACTAACCGAAAATACTAGTTCAAATTTCCTGTTTGTGTCGATTGTTCTTATCGCAATGTTTTTCTGGACCCCGTTTCCCTAGACGTATTTTCGCTAACTGGCTTCCCAAACTAGAACTTTCCATCCTGAGAGCCTCTGCGTAGCACAGGGCGGATGAGACAGCCCCTATATGTACCACACAAAGCATCCTGTACAGCAGTATGCCATCCAATCACCGGAAGCACGACCGTCGGCGCTGTGGCGCTCTAAGGAAACTACAAACAGCGAGTACTCCCGTGGCTAAATCACTCTATCCCACCGCGATTTTTTTTTTTTCAAAAGCGAACAGTTCAAGCGGCCACCGCCAGTAACTTTGAGGTGTGCAACATACTCGAGCATCAGTGCATGTTGTGTGTGCCTGCGTGGATGTCGCGGATCCACTCTCGTGATTCGAAATATCTTTGGCTGGGGGCGTCGCGAAAAAAGCTGCGCGTCCTCCTGGTAGCTCTTCCTTTGTTCACTAGGCTGGGCGTTACGGGACTGCAATCGGCATGGATAGCTGCAAAGCAAGCACCCGATATCTTCGATACTTTACCGCTAGTGTATGGTCTGTCCGTACGCTGTGGTGGTGCACCTTTAGCATACCGTGTGCCGTGTTACCGTGACCGGAGTACCGGAATTCCGCCCACCGGCAGTAAGCATGCGCTGATTGGTCCCGATGCGGAAAGCTTGCGCGCAGCTGCCGGGCACCTGGCGCCATCTGGTGTCCTCTAGGCGATCCGCTCATGCGCAGTGACGGCGCGCGGGCTCCCGGTGCTCCGGTCACCGTAACGGTAGCACGGTACACGGTATGCTGAAGGTGTCTAATACCCACGTGTTTCGTCTTGCCGTATCTTCCCTTTTAAAGCCATGGTGTCAACGCTACAGAAACGCAATAAAAGAGAGTATCAGATCCTCATTGTACACAAATATTCTAAACACCGACTTGACGTAGCTTTCTCAGCTAAACATCATTAATCCACTGCCAACCAGATGCCTGGCAGGTCGCTGAACTATGCAAAGATTGCAGACATAAGGCGGTGGGGCAATAAACAATGAAACGATTTCAAGGTTTAGCTAACTAACTTCGTCATTTTGTAAAATATTCTAGTCAACAATTACGAATTGCGTAACGTGTTCTATGATGTGGACAGCTAATCCTTCTCATGTATACACACCGCGGTGGCTGAGTTGCTTTGCGTTCGGCTGCTGATCCCGAAGTCTTGGATCGATGCCAGCCTCGGAGTGTTGTGGGATGTCGGCGCACTTTAAAAGACCACAGGTGGTCTAGACTGACCCAGAGCCCTCTACTACGGCGTCCCTCAAAGATCATCTGCCGCACCCAGACGTTAAACCTAACAATTTTTCTTCCTTGCGTACGGTGCCAGCAATAAAGAATGCCTAGATTTTGATAAATAATCTAGTAATCCATGTTTTATAGAAAGAGGAAATTAACGACATAGAGCATTTCATGTGACCGCGCTAGACGCGACTTTTATAAAGTGCACCCAGGAGCCACGGAATATTGACTGGTGCGGTCTACAGTAGCGCTCGGGTATTTTACTGTTAGAAGGAAAAATTAGCTACTGAGACGTTCATTTTGTGATTATCTAAATTTATGGATGGAAATACTTGACGCTGGTGAAATCTCATTGCGCCCTGAAAGACTGGCTCGAAAAGCGCACGGAATCGGAGCTCCATCAATTTCCCCGCTCGGAGTGAAGAATGAAGTGTGCCCAGGAACTCAATGCGACTCGCGAATTTCTCGCATTGGCGTCGCTGCCATTGTGCGCTTTCAGTGAGAAAAATAAGTGGAAAAGACGAAACGTTGAAAAGATTAACTTTTCTTTTCTTTGAAAGGCTTCATTTTTTTTCACGTGTAATATTGAGCCGCAGCACTTCTTTCGTCTGACGAATGCTTTCATGCTGAATTCAATAATCCTCATTTCACCCCTGAAACCTACTCTGCTTCAGCATGTGACGTTCCGTCAGAACAGAAACGACCGCAGTTAAGATTAAGTTTTTTCCGGAATTATTAATCTAGAACTAGGCACAAGCTGGAACGAACTGCTTAACAGCTGTCTACCTTTTTATGCTCGCTTACTCTACCATTTTCTTGTTTCTTTGCATCAATGAGTACAGTTTGCTTCAATTTGGGTGACGAATCGCAACTGCGTCAATGTTCCCGACTTCCGAAGGATATCGCTGCGTTTGGTACGCAGTGTGTTTGATTTATGGGTGTTTAACGTCCCAAAGCGACTCAGGCTATGAGGGACGCCGTACTGAAGGGCTCCGGAAATTACGACCACGTGGGTGGTAGCCTGGGGTTCTTTAACGTGCACTGACATCGCACAGTGCACGGGCCCCTGGAATTTCGCCTCAATCGAAATTCGACCGCCGCGGCCGGGATCGAACCCGCGTCTTTCGGGCCAGCAGCCGAGCGCCATAACCACTGAGCCACCGCGGCGGCCGGTACGCAGTGTCTGCTTTAGCTTTTTTTGCATCAGCATGTCCTGTGTTACGAGTTTAACAGTTTGCTGGACGGGTTAAGCGGGGTTATAAGGTTACATCAGTAACATACTCGCTGTATTGAGTTCGATATAATAAACAATGGAATAACGGTTTGACCTCAATGGTGCGCTTTTCCGACTAGTAACATGAGTGAAACGGATAATTAAAGGGCTAAACAATAAAACTTAATGTGCAGAGGTATACAACAACGCGTAAAACTTTCTTGGTAATGAAGGACAGTGTGGGTACCATTACCAACTTGGTTTCTTCTGGTGGTAGTGTTCTTAGGAGGAACAAACTTTTTTTTTTGAAATTGAATGGATCCCCAAATGAAAGACAAGTCAGACTGACGCTGAACAGTTTCTCCTCTAAGCAGTGGCCAATTGGTATAATTTACTTCATTATGTGTGGTTTTCGTGCCGTCAACTGTCTAGTTCGAAGGCCTAGAACCTTATTCTTTAGGAGGCTACAGTATTATTTTCTATAGAACACCGTAGAAGGACGTTCCTTTCTATATATATATATATATATATATATATATATATATATATATATATATATATATATATATATATATATATATATATATATATATATATATATATATATATATATATATATATATATATATATATATATATATATATATATATATATATATATATAGAAATCCATGTAATCTCATTTTTTAGCAGCACTTCGATTGGCTTGGCGAAGATACATACACGACAGAATTCCCCATACAAATTAATTAGAATGAATAACATCAGGTCCCTAGAAACCTGGAGAAAGCTATCCAGAATAAAATTCATCTTTAAACTCTACCATTGCCACTTCCGTCCTTACCTTTCCACATATTTGCAGCCTTCTTCGTCTACAGTCACATGGTATTAACATCCTCATAAATAATCTCCATTATTTGCTCGCACAAGGAACTTTAAATGCTATTTTCATTAAGAAGGAATTACGTAATCGGGTCAAACCCAATCAAGAATCATCTGGGAAGCCTAAGAGTAATCCGAGCCTCACACAAGATTCTTGGAAAGCTTCTTAGTAAGATTATTGGCAAGATTCTTGGTAAGATTCATACAAGGTTCTTGGTAAGCTCGGGTTAGTTAGTAGGAGCGTCGCTCCAGCTGATGATGTTGATGACGATCATGTAGCTCCAGCTGCCTCCGAGTGGAGAGAGGGTGTGAACATGAAGAGAGAGAAACGCGGTTGCGTGCGCATGGAGATGCCGGAAAGCAGCGGCGGAGAATGAACACACGCTTTCACATGCATGCCTACTTTGCTTAACTACGTTAAAGCCTTATGTTTTTCCTAGGGCAGCAGCCAAAATTAATAATAACGCTTTCGATCACTCTATGTGCACGTACAATAGTGTTTGAAATTTATAAATGTAAAGAAAAATTTCATGTAAATATGCATGCTGCGAGCTCGCCTTCTATGTTCAAGAGCATTTGGGCGATTAAAAAATTAACTAACACGTTACTGCACAGAACATGAACTTTCGAACAAGCTGAAATAGAAAACATGTGCATTTCCTTGACAGTTACTTAATGTCCCAGAGGTACCTTTACTGAGAAAATATAACAGCTAGTTTAAAATAAAAAGCAGTTTTTAAATTCGTACAAACATTAACATACCTCTGCCAGATTTACTCACATTTCAGTGATGAATAACGAAAGCAGTTTTATTTGCCGCGTCCTCCCCTTAAGGACTACCAAATACGTGTCCTACTTCAGTATGAATAGATTGTTAGCCTCAATGCTAGAAGCAGAGCATGACGACAACCATAACAACAACATAGAGGGTATTTATGAGTAAGAAAACTCAAAATCAAGAAATGTCAGTCGTACTCAAAGAGACAGGCGTCGTCAGTATCATGTGGAATGCTCTCGCACTTCACAGACAACCACAGTAGTGGTTTCTGCAATATTTTTTGACAAAGGCTGCGCTTCTGTTCCCGATGCTTCCGCAACTGATAGCCGTTTCGTTTCCCCAATTCTTGTCAGCCAATAATCCAGAGACTAGCAGTGCTCTGTTAATCTGGGCGGCACACCCAGGAAAGAGAAACATCTCGGCCACTAGATCGTTTCCGACGTTAATCACACTACGCGTGAAAGTTTCCGTCTAAAAACGGGTGTGCCTCGGCTGCCGCCGTCCTTGCTGTGAGTGGTGCTGACAGTCACGTGGTATTTCGGATGACTAGAGTATACGTAGGCATGCCTTCTCATCGAAAAAAACGAGAAAAAAAAAGTGCGCAAGTTTCAGAACCTGCAACACCTCCACTAATTATAATAGTAAAATTAAATTACGAACACTAATGATGTCCAGGACCATCCACTCAGCAGTGTGTGAGCATTCTATTTCAGGAATGCGCCAAAACACTCAGTAGAACTGAGCACGAAAAACGCCGCTGTCAACATCGCTAAGGTACATGAACGAGAACTGAGACTAAGTAAAACATGACGTCCAGCAAGGGCTATGAGCATGCATAAAAATGGGCGTCAAGACCCATTAACACTCGCCATGAGACACACAGTTCCACGCATATCTTAGAGTACTGGAGATCGGTTCGTGTCCGATTATCAGCAGGGCGCAATGAACGGATGACATGGTCCATAATACAAAGTCTGTGGTACAATTTATGAACTAAAAGTACTTTTATTCTTTGCGTTCTATTGCCTTTATGTTTCTTCGCAGTTTCATCTTACATGTCTTGAAAACATTTTGACAGTTGCAATGCCGTTATTGCTTTAAGTAATTATTTTTTTTCTTTTTCCTTGGGGTGGGAATCGTTCCCTGCACTGACAGGAGGTCCGGACCTTCGAAGTCGAGATAGCGGCACTAATAGTTTTCTTTTTCGTTTTGCTGCAAACAAAATTCGTTCTCTCTTTTGTGGCATCGTTATTACGGTGTATAATTTCTAGCTTAGCAAAGGGATGTGCAGGTACAGCAACTGTTGTTACTCTGTCTCTTTGCAAGCGCAGTCAGAAAAGGCGTCTCGTATGTCTGTGGCAGAATTCCGAGCCCTGTCCTAAACAAGCCGTGACATGATGAAGTCAATGCCTTCGAACACTGCCTTGTGGGTAAAGAGAGCAATGAGATAACAAAAAAGTGGCGGAAAGAAGAAAAGTTCTAGTGGAAGGAATGGAAAAAAGGGCAGGATGGAGGCAACGCAACGTCAGGGCGTCTCCGTTATTTGGAGTCTGACGCCAGTCTCCGAATTTCGTCCTTCGCTGACGCAGTTGCTATTGCCTTCACGAGCGCAGCCATGTCAGACCGGGCGGGAGGTGAAGGTACAGAAAGCCTAGGCTCTCTGTTGACAGAAATCATTTTCAGCTGCTGACTCAAGTTAAATCTTCTGGTGCGCAAGAGGTGAGCTCTGCAGGCATTGAACACTGAGGGGCGCGCCTTTTGTTTTGACAGGATGGGGGCTTAATATAGACGCCCAGATTGCGAGCACCCGAACAAGACAAAGATAAGTGTCAACAGTTGTCTCCAGAGAGGAGCTACCCGGTATTGAAGTTGAAAGACGGCGACGCGATGACCGTTGCGAAAAATAAGAAGCGTACATGAACAAATACATTGCCCTACTGATAAAAAAGAAACAGAAAATAATTACCTCCCTGGCAGTTCAAGTTCCGCAGAAGACAAAAACAGGATAATTTAAAGTTAAATCACGTTCAGGAGCTTCAGTTTGCAAGCGCTAACCCAAATCGCAGCTTCTGTTGGGGATATTTCACGAGTTTGTTTCGTCATTCCTTTGTGAGCCGACGTTCGCTTTGCAGGCGTAAAATCATGTCCTTCGTTCTGTACTCTGGCACCTGCGTCCTTCCTTTCTTGTCATCTCGTTTTAAGTTAGAAAAAATCCTCCAGATCCGCTTTTCCTTGTTCGTTGACGATGCGCCAGGTCTCCACCGTAATCCGACTCCCACTCGTGACACGAGCGTGTGTGGTGCTGTTGCTTCCCCTTCGCTACCCTGTACGTATACGGTCAGCACTTTGACGACGCTGTGTGCCCGGCGCGTTTTCTCCAAATCTGATCACGGCCTCATTTTCTGCTTGTTAGCTCGCGCCAGCCGTTCCGAGCGTCGGTAGGGAGCGCGCCTCTCGCCTGATGAGAGCCGTACGGACGCCGTCGACGCTTTGCCTACCTTGTTAGCCACCGTTCCCGCTGCCTTACCTGCGCCGGCTCGAGATAATCACGTCTCCGCGTCAGCAAGAAACGGGCTCTCAGCGCACCACCTTTGCAGCCGCCGAGCCTACCGGGCAGGGTACTCTGCTACACGGCCGCCATTTGGCTCGGCCCGACATTAGTACTCCCTCAAAGCCGCACCCCTCCCCTCCTGTTCACCCTCTCGTTAAGATCAGTCTCCGCTGTGAAAAAGGAATGAGTACCATGGGTTCTCCACGAGTCTGCGTCGCGTTTCCTCAGTAATACCGAACCTGCAAACCAGAGCTGCGAGTACAATATGGTTTAAATTAGTGGATGCTTCATGCATACGTGCACGCAGCCTCCCACATTGCGCTAATTATTATGTGCTCATCGCCATAACCCCCCGCTTGCTTACTAAGTTCAGGACAAGTTTCTAAGCTTATCATTGATCCCGACGGCTGAGGCGGCCTTTTGATAAAGGCGAGATACAATTTTACACCCGTCTGATAAGATTTCATTTCGTGTATATCGATTCCAGTGGGTCGATACCATCCCGGAGGCCGTCATCAAGGTTGTGCGTCATTTATTTATTTATTTAGACCTCAACTGATGCTTATTTAGTCCTCACGCCACACCTGATGCTTAGTTGCGCTAAAAACTGCGGTACCACACTCCTACTGCCTGCAATGCCTTCCAGTGTTGCGCTCCGCAAACTGTCAGCCCGCCATTAAGAGTTCTTATCATGGATGACAAAAGCACGATGTCTTCGAAGACACGCCCAAGTGACTGAATGAATCCATTTCTTAAGAAAAGTAAGTCCTGTGGCCACTGCATGGGGAAGAGGAAGAGGAACTGGGAATATGTGAGACCTTCCCAGGTGGTCGAAATTATTCCGGAGCCCTCCACTACGGCACCTCTTCTTCCTTTCTTCTTTCACTCCCTCCTTTATCCCTTTGACGGCGCGGTTCAGGTGTCCAACAATATATGAGACAGATACTGCGCCATTTCCTCTCTCCAAAAAACCAATTATTATATATTCTTGAGCATCTTTCAAGTTCCGCACACTGATTCCCCTCATGCTGCAAAGTGGAGCTGGCACTGTACGGCGAACCACCACAGCCCCGTGAGTGTTTCGTCCGGGTCTTTCTTGGGAAACACCCAGCCATCGTACGAGTGCATGTGCTCTGGTTTGCACTCATTCCTCTGCGTGGCAAAACACGGACAATGCCACACCGGGTGGACGATGTCGGCGCGGCTTGTCTCCGGTTCAAGCACTGGCGGATCCGGTGGTTGTTCAGCTTTGGCACCCTACTTGCAGACTTTGTGGTAACATTCTCATCAGAGTAATAAATCTTCCGTGACAGCTGTTCTGGCCTGAGTATCGTTTAATAACATCTCGGCGGATCTGCCGAGCTTCGGAGGGGTTGGTATGCTCTCGGTAGTCTCTCTTAAACTTCTGCTTCACGTTCCGCTTTACATCGTCTTCGCAGAGAGCTTGGATCGTTGAGAACAAATCTGAGCAGCAGCCGGATGGGGATACATATCTCGATCGAGTCGGTGGACAAGGCTTCGACAGCAAGACTGTGTGCCCGCTTATTTCTATTGACCCCATGATGCCCAGGACGTCATTAGATGCAGGTATTCGGGTTCTGTGCCTTTCGAATGTCTTCAAGAAGCTTCAGGACCGTCTTGGAAACTGAGTGGGTCGTTTGAGAGTTGGTGAGTTGCTATAGCGCCTCGGGTGAGTCCGTGTAGATGACGATTCGTTTTTGACCAGGATCCAAACAGAGCGGCTCACGTGAGTGACGCTCCCAACTTCACGATTCCTATACATTGGCTATGCATGAGTTTCCACAGTATAGTCGCTATAAGAGCAAGCTAGATAAATAGCTTAATAAAGGGTTCAGAAAGTGCTTTACTGTAAGCTATATGAATTGGCCGTAGTTCGCACCCAGTTTTATAACCGGTTTTCAGAAAAGAAACATTCTTATGTGCTTCTCCGCAGGCATGCTCGGGGATTCCTTTCAACAGAAGTAACTGACATTTTTGTAGACGTTTCAAAATAACGCAGATAGTTCACAACCTAAATCGGCGGCAGAAAATTTTACAGGAGGGGCCTGTTGGCAATTTTCACGAAATTGACTCCGCTCTGCGGTGGCTCCGCGAACTAGTCCAAAAAGGATCAGCCGGCTGAACCATGTCCTGCGCTACGTTTCCAGTGCTTAGCCGTCACATTCAGATGTTTCTTCCTCAGATTTCTCGATTGAGATATCGTTTAGAAGGTCATTTACATGGATATTTGCAAGCTAACGGGATAGAAGATGAAGCTAAGAGTCATTGCAGGAGTTTCAGGTGCCATCCAAAGAAAGGGAGCACAGGAGCAGGATGTTTTCCTCCTGTAGTTGAATGCTTGTAGGACCATGACAGCGAAATTCTTATCAGACACTGAGCCTATATTTCTGAAAAGATGATTTGATTCCGCTAGACGGGCCTATGTAGATAATAAGAGCTATTCGTTAACAGCCATCGCGTACCACACATGACTAACAGACAAATATGAAGCGCGAAGAGTCTTGTGCGTGACACTCTACTGATAGATTTTAGTACGGTATGATGATATGGTGCTTTGTTATCCTTGGGAAGGGCTGTCTGCTGATATGATGATCTTAGATTTCATTGCATTCGGATTCTTTCTACAGTTTGATATCGCTCTATGACCTCGCGGCCACTGAAATAAATTAATCGATTGGGTGAATGATAAGAGTGGAATAGAACCGAACTAAAAATATCGTGTCACAGCTCCATGACATTCTTTGCATGCCTTCCATTCACTCTTTGAGAACACCCTGTGAGCAAAAGGCACGGATAATAGCTCCGAGAAAGCAGTGCGCGGAAAAGTCTACCTTACTCCTTTCGATTTCCACCTGTACACACTGTTCGAGATCTGTATTCATACTTAATGCAGTAGGGGGCTAATAAAATTTACACGCACGAAAAAAACCAAAAGAATATTTCTTTTCTCAGTTAAAACAAAAGCGACAGTGAATAGAAAACTTTTATAGCTTCTTGCCTGCGTTAGCAGCATATCAGTCGCTGGGTATTGCTGGGTATTGCTAAACGCCGAAAATTTCGCTTCTAGTTTTGTCATTCGCTCGTTATTCTAGAGCATTCATTGGCGTTTTCATTAATTTTAAATTACATCTCCAAAACGCATGTCGAGCACCTATACGTTTTAAGTTTCACGTCCACGTTTTCGAACGCCACACAGCGGTCTGTTCTTTGTCTCTCGTTTATTCCTTTTGCGCACTCTAGACAAGAAAGCTTGGCGCACACGACGTTGCCACCGTCGGCAAGCAAGAATGAGTTTATCGTGAAATTTAAAATAAAATGGAACGGGCACTTAACCTCCACCTTAAAGGTATAATGTGATAGCTTTAATGGGTTAATGCCCAAATATACGGAATAGGTCACTCTCTACTTAACATTCATAGATCTATGAGAGTTATCATACCACTCGTAGCGCAGTTGTGTGGCGGTTAAGCGATGCGCCACAGCCCTGCGATGGCAGATGCTGTCACCGGTGGGGCCTGTGCGGCCCAGGTCGTTCTTCCCGAGCAGCCTTTCGCAACCAATTCTATATGTATCACCATGGTTGCGTGTTGGTCACAATCCCGCGGACAGGTTGTGATGACCTTGCCCTATAAGTATCCCACTTGCCACCTAGGTTGCTTCTCCGGGAATTTCGTAGCGATAGCTACATTACGGTAGCATTTCGAGCCGCCACCCTGTGGCTGCGCCGCCACGCTGTCACGTGGTTGGTCACGTGATGCGGAGCAGCGGCCGGCGGCTAGGCGCCGTGGCTGATCACGTGGTTCGTCACGTGGTTGGTCGCGTGACCAAGTTCCACTCGGCCAGCTGTAGCTATCGCGTCACTCCAGGTCTAAAACCACCGCCAATTTTTTGTGCATTTTTCTTTCACGGACAATGACGCAGACACCAATGACGAAGCCAGTCTTTCTGCGACACGGGTTCCTTAACGCTATCGCTTTAAAATCGAGATTCTGATTTTGTTTGTTTTATGGGGATTTAATGTCCCAAAGCGACTCAGGCTATGAGGAACGCCGTAGTGAAGGGCTCCGGATATTTCGACCACCTGGGGCTCTTTAACGTGCACTGACATCGCACAGCACACGGGCCTCTAGAATTTCGCCTCCATCGAAATTCGACCTCCGTGGCCGGGATCGAACCCGCGTCTTTCGGGTCAGCAGCCGAGCGTCATAACCACTGAGCCACCCTGGCGAAAATAGCGATTCTACCTCCGTTGCCCACCGAAGGAATCGGGCGTAATGCCAGAATACTGGATTACTAGGTCGTGAAAATCGCCAATATTTTATAGTTGTTTTACTTAATAGTATGCTTACTTCCAGTCAAAACTAATGAACACAGCGATTTGCCAAGAAAGAACACAGCTAAGACAAAGGCACGGAACGGTTCCTTTTAGTGCCCGTAGTAGCCTACTGCCAAGCCTTAAGCGAATCCGTCGCAGTTTCCTTAACTTCCCTCCCTCCGCTTCGTAAGACAAGTACCGCGCTTCAGCTTCTAGATCTTGAAGCCCATCCGTCATGCCGCCATCTTCTGGTCGGCATAGTAAGTAATATGTCGCCACCTAGAGCGCCTGTTCTCCGCTGCCTTAGTCCGGCATTCTGCACATCGGGGAACGGCGACGCCCGGCGTGTTTGTGATCCACTCAAGTTCCGCCACCTAGTGCGCAGACGCCGTTCGTCAAAGATGGCGCCGCTCAGAGGGTTTTATTCGCGTCGAAGCTCGAAAACTCGTTTCGACGTCCTCTATCCTCACTCGACTCTGCAGCGTCGCCTCGAGACGAGAATACAAACACTTTTGCAGAGGGTCGAAGTTCGCCCTGCGCGTCTTTCCGTACACAGTTTACTTCAGCGGACTTAACCCGCATTTGTGCTGCAAACTGTGTGCTGCAATAAAGGCTCCTGGAGTCGTAACCGCGCTCGGCTGGGTTGTGCTGCGCGCAGGGCGCAACGTATAGTTGAACACAATAAGCCTGAATGCCCCTCTTCCTGCTCTTGTCCCTACAGTGAATACATTTATTAGATTTCAGGCTTTTTATCGCTGCTGGATCCTGACGCGTGCAGTCAGGTCGCTCGCAGGATGCCGTACGCGTTCGCATTTCGAAGAGAGGAACTGGCTTCAACTTTCAACGATCATAAAAGAAAAGCCAAGCTGCACGCGAAAGCCCCATGCATATCGGAAGTCAAACGCGTCTCTGAGCAGCAGTTCGAGAGCCGGCATTGTCGCGTTGTTGCTGCTGTTGCAGAATTTGGCTTGCCTTTTCTTACTGCACTGTTAATGATTCGTTATGTGAGAGAACGTGCATGATTCAGAGCTTCAGGCAGTGTTTCCTTTCAAGTACCAGCACAGAAAAACGAAATCCCCGCAACTTCACTAGTACGCACTCGTGTCAGCAAATGTTCTCTTTTAGCCGCAGAGGCCTGCGGTCACCTGCTATAGTTGCCGTCATTACAAGTATCTGAAACAAAGACAAATTAAAGCCGAAAGTTTTCCCCTTGGCACATTCCTTTTATGGTGTTTTCTTTTTTTTTCTTCTACGCGGGTACGTTCATGCGGTAGCGCCATCTGGGTCCGCCCACATCGTAAATAGCACGATGAATAAGAAAAAAGTGTACGTACCTCTAGCGCTTCATTTTTATTTTCGTTTTGTTCTGTCCGAACTCTCTGCGTAGTTTCTGTATAAGCTTTTGTCTCTTTTTTGTTCATCGCCGTATTTTGCTTACTCTTGTTCGGGCATTGCTTGCAAAAATGTCGCAGGGTCTTGTTTCATCATCCGACGCTGCCGTGTGGTCGCCGACAGCAATTTGCCGACAGCAATTTACCCGGTCGTTACTCAGGCGCACTCTTCTTTTCGCCTCGGTTTTCCCGGTGAAGTACAGCTGGTAGTCAGAAGCTTGATGAAAAATATTGACTCGTCGCTCTTGCAGCCATTTTTCTCGCCCTGCGGGAGTTTGAGTCTGCGCTGCAGCTTTGCTTTTGACAGAGTCCCGTTTCGGTGCGGAAGCGTACACTACGCCTCGCTTAAAACTTGCAGCGTTGGGGAAGCAGTCAGCCAATCATGGGTCGACAGTTCAAAAGCCGTTCTCAATTTAACGATTTCTGATTGTTCGGAGCCTTGCCTATGGCGACTGCAGTTGTTTAATCATACCATTCGAGAAATTCCCCAATCAAAACCTGGGCTTGTCCTGTGGACACTTCTTCCAGATCAGATGGTGGCGCTAGCATTGCCTTTGCTGTTAACCGCTGATTTCTCACCATCTTTCATTTTTCTGCGCACTTTAAGTGCCGAGCAGTTAATTTCATTTCGCCGAATGCTTGAATTTCACTTCTCCGAGCTCTGAACCAATTAGAGTGCCGGATTTTGGTGCATCTTTATGGGGAGTTTTGGAACTGGTAGATAAAAGATCCGTTGTAGTATAACCCTTCTGTTTTTATTTCGTTCTTTTTTGGTTTTTAACTCTTAGTGATTTCGTTAAGAGAAGCCATAATTTCCCCCCCCCCCCCTTTCAACAACGGTCATCGTTGGGCTTGATCAAATAAACAAGAGGGAAAATTGGGGCGGCTCATAAGGCAATCAATAAAAGCGAGCAAAGAAAAAATAAACTTGAATCAAGCCAGAGTCGTAATATCTTACCGGCCCTGATATCAACTGGCCAGACTCGCATGCGCTGAACAGCCTTTAGGTGCGTACATGTTTGTGTATCCGGACTCTTGTTAATGGGCATTAGAGTTTTTAAAAATGCAGCATGGTATTGGTGTGACGAATGATGATCTTTTTTTTTTACTGCGGCCCTGATGATGCTGCAAAGGCCTTTATTGGCCCTAAAAGCACCAGGCACACAACGGTGTTTGTCTGCGCGTTGCCGGTCGTTCCAGAGTCAACCAGCAGCGCGCGCTCAGCGATAGCACTGCCTCTACCGCGCCGACACATCTTCGTCGTTAAAATTGCCCCCGGGGACGAGAGATGCCTTCCTGGTGACTCAAGGCGTAGTGTACACCACGGGATCATAAAAGGCCTTCAGGCGACAGACGTGTACTGTTTCACAGCCACGACAGCGGAGATCAGTGGAGGGTGTCAACCGTCCGACGCCACAGTTCACCGAAGCTTGAGACGGTAAGGTCCCTGATATATGACAAGGAATTCGAACGACAGGCCAGGAGTGCCACAAGGGATTCAGGGCCAAACAAGTGAGGTAGGGTTACATGGGTTTGACCACCAGAATCAGGGCGCTTTTTCTGTCTATTTTGATCATCGGACGTGAGAGATGGGCGAGTTGCCGGCATTCCTCGGCATACTTGGCAATTTCTGAGGCAGGCGTGGTCTGATCATCAGGATGGTAGGGTAGAAGTGTATCAGGCATACTGGTAGTTTCGCGTCCGTAAAAAAAATAAAGAACGGAATACCCTGTTGGGAATATGGTTGGGACTGATGTACGTGCATGGTCAGCATATCCCCGAGCGTCCGGTTAAACCGTTCGGTGAGGCCGTTTGTCTGATGGTACACCGTGCAGGTTCTGTGAACAATGCGAAATTTATTGAGGAGCGTCTGATCAACCTCCGATAAACACACGCGGCCACGGTCGCTCTGAAGCTCACGCGGGGCGCCCTGGCGGGGAATGAAGAAAACCGCACCTCTTAATGGGGTCGCCGGAAGAGCCGCCGTTTCGGCATTGCGCGTGAGATGGCCTATAGCGACGATCAACCAGCGGTGACCAGTACGGGAAAACGGCAGGGGCCCGTAAAGGTCGATGCCTACGCGATCAAAGGGATGGCCAGGGCAAGTAATGGTGGCGTTGGGCCAGAAAGGCGTTGCGGGAGGGACTCGCGTCGTTGATAGTCAAGGCATGATTGAATGCACTTGCGTATAAAGCTGTGCATTACACGCCAATAGTACCGGCGCGGAAGTCGACTGTAGGTTTTCATAACACCGGCGCGAGCAGTCGGCATGGAAAGGCGCGCAGACTTCCGCTTGTAGGTGACGAAGAATGACGAGGAGCCATTTTCGTCCATGGAACATGTAATTAAGACGGTAGAGGAGGCCCATGTGCAGAGAGAAGTAGCGGGCTTGACGCCGAAACGATCAAGAGGCTGCTGTCGTAGGGCTGGTGACAGATGATGCACAAGAGAACTAATCGACGAGTCCTTCCGCAGTTCTACAATCACGTTTGGTGGCTGCAACGGGGATGGCATGGCGTGAATGCTGGAGATGGTCGCAGCGTCGGAAGGAAGCGGAGACCGGGAGAGGGAGGTAGCATAAGATTGCTTGTGTCCGGAACGGTAGACGGCTCGTATGCCGTACTCCTGAAGGCGCCAGCCCCAACGTCGAAGGCGACCCGAGGGATCCTTCAAGGTTGACAACCAGCATAAAGCGTGATAATCGGTGATTACGTTGAATTGGTGACCGTAGACGTATGGTAACAATTTGGTTATTGCCCTCAGAATGGCCAAATATTCTATTTCTGTGACGGGGTAATTGATCTCGACCTGGGAGAGTATAAGATAGGCGACAACGCATTCGTATTGTTCTAGTTTTCACTGTGCGAGCACAGCACCGATGCCTACGCCGCTATCGCATCCATGCGTATATTTGTCGGGGCGTTAGGGTCGTAATGGTGTAGGATCGGGGGTAAAGTAAGGAGCTGACGCAGGGCAACAAAGGCGTCATCACATTGAGAGGACCATGACGACAACAAGCTCTCGGCTTGCAGCCGCGTCAAAGGTGAAATAACGGTAACAAAATTTCGTATGAAGCGCCGAAAACTCTGCAGTTCTCTGAGCTTAGACAGGAAGTCCCATCCAAGCATGACGTGATGTGAGCACGAGGATAGGATCAGAAATTCGATTGTGTACAAGACGTCCTGTGTATCGACTCGTGCTGTGCACGCTGCGAGCGTGTCGACTTGCTTAGCGTTAGCAGTGCGAATGGAAATTACAGGAAATGGCATCATAACTTTCTTGAGTCGCCGGGAAAATATCGCGTCCATAATTCACACACCAGCCCCGTTGTCTACCGGAGCACACGATAGCAACACCTACAAAAACATCATTGACTTATGTGGGTGATATAGAGGAGTTGTACATTTCGCAGAGGGCGCAGCCCTTGCCTCGGGACCTCCGCGCACTAGTTTTTCCGCTTTAGGAGGGATGGCGCAACGGCGCATGGAGGAGACAGAACGGCGCCACGGAGAAGGGGAGCAGCGGGGGGTGGCAGCCTTGCGGTCCGCGGTGAATGCAGTGGGCGGCCTTGTACGCGGTGTTGCGGCGCGCAAGACGCGTACGCAGATGGAGGCATGACGTCAGCAGGCGAAGATGAACCACGTGTTCGGCGATGCAGCAGGCAAAGCAACTGGGCCTGTTGTAGCGAGTGCGCAGCAGACGAACGTAGTGAGTGCCTGCCAGCGCAAAGCGAGCCGACGGTTGTGCCACGGGAGCGCGACACGAGAAAACAGGCAGGGGCGCCGAAGGCAGCGGAAGTTGAGTGGCATCTATAGGAAAGGATCCGAGGGGTGGCGGGACCTCCGCGACTTGGGCTTGGATTGTATGCTGAAGGGTGGCAGTCAGCGCTGGTCGTGAGTCCGCAACTCCATGGTCGAGCGCCACATGACGTGTGACCTCTTCCCGGATGAATTGCTTAATATCTTGCATGAGCTGCGGCCCTCTTGCGACCACGGCACCAGCGGACAGGTCCTCGGACTGTCGTACGGTGCGGCGAGGGAGGATATATGCGGAGCTAATGGTAGCTTTTGCACAAGCCCATCGCGGAGGCCACACAGTCCGGCTGCTTGGCCAGAAGCATTTGGAAGGCATCCTCGCCATTCCCTTTCATTCTTTATCTTATCGGCAAAACAGAACCTTTCGCGGCTACCAAGCTTTCTGTGCGTGTTAAAGAATAATTGACGATCGAAATTAATCCCAAGCATGGCATTTAGGTTTCCTTTGCTAAGTAAAAATGCATCACAAATTTCGCATCACAGTCTATCTCGAAGCAGCGAACAATGTTCCACTGCACAGAGGACACCTTAGTTCGAAGTTAAAGTGCAACGCAGCGAAAACTCTCTCATGTCAGCACTGCTTCGCAGCACCGTCATCCCCCTCCGTGGCAATTCACGACTATTACGACAAACAAGACGGCTAAACTTCGTCGTAAAGAGAAGCTATGTACTCGACTTCTGGTTTATATATGGCCAGGAATGTGTGATGCGTATCCAGACGCGTCAATTATAGAAAATGGCGGGAGAACAGCAGCCGCTAGCCCGACACACAGAAAGCTAAACGTATATAATGAATGCTTATCACAGCCGTATCCGCTTGTGATGGAACTTTGTGCAATCTGCAAATCTACGAAGTTCATAAATAAAACAAAGTTTATAACGGAAGCCCATATCTATACAGACTCCTTAGCCGCCATAAAACAACTGAAAAGAAAAACGAAAACACTGTGTCATTCAGGAGATCCAAGCACTCAACAAGAAAACAAATATACGTATCCAGGTACACTGGACACAAGACGATGCTGAGAATGCTGAGTATAGAAACTTAGACAATCTTACACACCAAGCTCCAAGCACTCATGTCTTCCCCACCAGGCTCCCTTTTAATGCCCGCTCCGCGCTCCCCGCCTTAGCATCCTCCTTAAGGAAAAGCACGCGTGGCCTCACTCCCCCGTGCACTTTTCCCCCTCCGTCATAGCCTAACGAGATTTGAGGACGTTTCCTTTATAAGGATAAAGGCTGGAGCGGCCCTTACCCCGTCGGTCACGTGCCGATGGGGCTCACAGGAAGATGCAGGACACACCACCTGCCCGAGGTGTTCCACATCGTCTGCAGAGGTGGACGTTCGCCACTTGCTGTGGACTTGTGCAGGGACAAGGGCTTCAAGGACACGGATTTTACAGGAAGTGGGACTAATTAGGACGACAAAGGAGGAGGATTTCTCCAAGTGGCTGACCGACAACAATAAGAGCAGAAGCCTTCTATGGGTCCTGCACGAGAATACCTTGCATGATTTTCTATTGTACACAGCGGACTCAAATTATAAGTCTTCGGCAAATGTGCGAAATAAAAAAAAGTAGCATAGTCTGGACATGAGGCGCGACCCTTACTGCGCACACTCCGGTGACTTTCTGGTTCCTTCCTTGGCCGACAACGGCCGAAGCCTCGGACCTCAGTGGCTGTTGAAAAACGTTGCATCGATGGAACACGGCACCTACGGATAACTTATTCAAGAACTAAATACACTAAATCTGCTTAGTTAAGCGTTCAGCAGTTCCATTATTTCAAACAACTAAGCGAAAATTGATCAGTGGCCATGATTTGGCGGAGGTGTTTTATAAAGAACATTGCACACTTGAGCAATTCCGCAGAACGAAGTCCTTCTCCTTCAATTTGCCAGACAAACATGTGCGACAGGTTAACATAAAAAATCTAGAAGATTGGTATGCCGCGGTGATAGCGCAGTTGGTAGAGCACCGCACGCAACTTGCGGAGGTCGTGGGATTAGATCCCACCGGCGGCAAGCGGTTTTTACTTTCTAATCAATTATTTTACGGGTAAAAAATTCGTACGCTGCTAATTTCCCATTGATTAGCACCACAGATTAGCAAAAAAACATTCCACTATTCTTTCCTCTGCTTCACTCACTGTTAGCTCCTTCATATGTGTGTCGTCATGAGCATCCAAATTTCCATTCTTGGCTATTTAACTAAGGAGGGGCTCAGTTTTGGCAGTATTGATGTCATAAGAAGCATAACGATCAGGGGTTGCTCGCATAGCTGCCTTCCTAACCGTTCGATTACGTTCCAAGTGGCACTAATGGTAATACAGTCCGTTCCAAAGTCCGCGCCGAGGGTGACGCTAGTGAACACTCTCAATGTTAGGTATACATGTAAAATAACTATCCCAGAAAATAGAATAATGGACAGCCGCCTTCGTAGCGTAGCTGGTAGAGCACCGCACGTGACATGCGGAGGTTGTGCGTTCGGATCCCATCGGCGGCACGCGGTTGTATTTTCTTCTGTTTTCTAAAAAATATTTTAAGGTAAAAAACTTACACTACAAATTTCCCAATTATTATAACCAAAACTAAAAAAAGGAAGATTCTATGCCTTCCTCAGTTTCAGTGACTGGTCGCTTTCTTCGCATACGTGCAGCACAGTGCTTGACAACGCGCATAAACAAATAATTGCTATAATTTCAAGTGCAGCCAACTACAGGCGCAGATTGTTCTGTGCAAGAGTTTGGACCGTCGAATAAGTGTCCGTGCTTCGGGGCCCAGAGCCACAAGTCAAGCGAATCTAGGACAATACAACTGCGTGGTTCGCATTATTTTTAGCCATCCTGTGCAAAAGTTCCCCCTCGTACGCTTCGCTGCAGCCTTGCGTTGACTTGTACCAATCCTTTCCCGCTCATTGCGGAATACTTTTAATATTTCTTTTTTTTTTTGCGGGTGTATTTATGGAAACGCAAAACCTAAAACGCAGGAAGAGGGTTTCATCTGCGGTTAAAAATGTACTTTGTATCTCCGATTATGTATTTACTCAAACAAGCGTTACGCACTTTTGCCCCTATCTGTTAATACTCTTTTTGTTTGCTTTTATCGAATAATACATCCTGCCGTACAACGGCTCTGAGTTCATGTATGGATTCGTGCGCACAATAAATTGCTCCCAGGCTATACTGAGAGCAGGTAGAGACAAGGCAAACCTCAGAACAACGAAAAAAAAGAGAAAGAGAACAGATGCAAGGAACAATGCCTTCATCTCTTCTTCCGGGCTTGTGGAGCTGGCCCATCCTTTTAAAACGCACAGGTGGATTCGCAATCTTCGTCCGAGACTTCATTTCCGGAAATGATGGGATGTGGATTGAGTTTACGTTCACCCTTCAGCACAGGCTTTCCTCGGAGATCGTTGTTCCTCGCATTCCTTCTCAGTTCTACCTATTTATTTCCTTAGGCAAGCGCGCCCTTTCCTTGACGCTGCGATGGCTCCGCGATCGTAGATTGACGTCAGCCCGACTGGTCTCCACAGCCGGAAGTTCTCCATCGCGGGTGGGAATGCTGAAGATTCAACACTGTGTTGATGTGCTGTCTGTTTTATCGCCAATTTACGTAGGCATAACAATGGGGATACAGTGTGTGGCGAGAAGGGCATAGCGACGACTTTGCATATAGCCGGCAAGAATATGAGACATTCTGCGTATTCACTCACTCACTCACTCACTCACTCACTCACTCGCTCACTTCTTCGTTTTGTTTGTTTCATTACCTTAGGAATGGAGTTACAACACTACCAGTAACAACACAAAGAGCTAAGTATATATATTTTTTCTTTTATTCTTACAAAACCAGCAGCGTCGGGGCTTTATAGCCGGGGGCACTAAAGCTGACAATTCTGCCTTATATCTAAAAATTCAGAATGGTTGCAAAGCATGTCTTATAAAAACTGCATATGCTCTGGTAATTGCGAACGACTCCCATGCCTCTCGCCTAGAAAATAGACGCCAAGCAGCGCCACACTACAGAAAAGATACTCAGAAAAATTATTCCGGTGCAAAAAGAAACGCACACAACCCGTTTCTGTCACACCCAGCAATTCAGGACAACAGCATTTTTTAGCGGGAAACCGTTTATGAACGCAATTTTTTTTTCATATGATGTAAGATTTCACTATAAAAATCAATATACTCACAGATTACTCGACGGCAGTCTAGTATTTTTTATTCATGTTTTTGCTATCGTCAAAAGCTTTCCCCATTGATTTTTAATGGCAGTCTTAATTATTTCATGCGATCGCTGGAAACACTTTAAAAGAAAGATTTTACTACATATCAGAGTAATGGACCATTTCCTTCAATATTTCTATAACAGTGTCTTACAATTTTCAAATTTTCAAAATTTTTCCCCCAAAAAGCTGGACTTGTTTTCAACAAAATATGCAGGTTTATGCCTTCCTCCAGTCAACACCACGCGCAACAAGCAGTGCTATTGATAATACCATGCGTAATGATCACGCACGAAATAGATCAATAAAAATGTTTTCCGCGTAGTAAATGGATTCCGATTAACTGATAAGCTGACTGAAGAATTGTATTTTTTTAGTACAATACTTAAGATTTCACAGCTTAGAATCTGTTTGTTAAAGGAACAGTGAGGAGGAAGTTGCCTTGTGTCGATCGAACACCAGCGCCTAAACACAAAAACACCACTTTTTTTCTGAAAACAAAGCTCTTGTAAGAAAGAAAAAGAGCAAGAACTAAAATACAGGTATCACCGCCATAGGCAATCTCTCAAGTACAAGCGTGATGACGAAATTGGAGAAAAGACTCCACAGATCTGTGAAGCTGACAAATTTGCATGAAGGTTACGTGTCTGATCAATATTGAAATATATAAGTTTTGTTTTGAAACCCCTAGTGCGCTTTTGTCACATGACGAAGACGGCAAAAAGCCAACCTGAAAAGCCAACCTGGAAGTTGGCTTTTTGCCGTCTTCGTCATGTGACAAAAGTGTACTGGTGGTTTCAAAACAAAACTCATATGCTTCAATATTGATCAGACACGTAACCTTCATGCACATTTGTTGGAAGTCAAAGAAAACCTGCAATTGGTGGCGCAACAGGCTGTCAGCTGAGTTTCAGCATGTTTTTGGGTGCTTCGCGGCTATGCGTTCTGCGTGTCCGCATGGTTTCGTTATGCTCCTCGATTTACAAGGGTTGATCAGCAGAGCACCTCCAAGTGCGTCTCTAAGTGCTCCTCGGACGAAGTTGGCGCAACGGCACGCAACTGCGACGAGGAAATAGAGATGTGTACGGCCAAAGTTCGACGCGTCTCCTCGTTAGCAAACGCACCGCTCGGCGTGTTCGCTTCGCCAACGTACCTAGACGGTGGCCTGCATAACCAGCCCTACGAGGACTATTATTACAAAATTTAAATATGCCCTCACGTATCAGTCGCTACACGTAAGTCGTGACGGTGGCTCGGCGGTGACAGGGACGCTGCCGACTCCTGGGCGCTAGGACTTCCTCACCAGATCCGCCGCCTCAGCCCTAAAAAGCATCCCACTCTGTGTGGGGCTGAGGTCGCTGAATGCAGGCCGCTGTTCTTTGCAACAACTACTTTGTCGGGATCGGGAACGGGATCCATTGTAACGTTGGTGCAAACGTAAACGAAGCGACGACGGCTGACAGAGGCATTCAATGTCCGGCCGTCAGTAGTTTTCATTTCGGCTGTTGCTAAACGGGAGCGCAGCGCTCGCCGTCGGCACTCACGGACTCCTCGCTTCCGTTTCCGCCGATTTACGTCACTCCTGTCCTATTTCGTCATCAGAGAGTCCAGAGTTTGAATCGGAGCAGCGAGAAAGAGTTTTGCAACTTCGAATCCAAATCTCTCAGGAATAAATGCACCTTTCGCTGCCGGACAGCGGCAACAAAGCCACAAAATGCCGATATATCGAATTTTACTAACAAAACAATGACAGCGTTGTCCTCAGTGTCCCTTTGATCTCACAAAAGCGTGGCCCGCACCCGCAGAAAGTTCGCTACCCTGGCAAGGGAACTGTCGTTTTTTATTATCAACGCACGCTCCGTACCCTGCCATTAAAGGAGCTCCCCGTTAGTCCTATGCAGGGCTCGTCACACAGTGACGCGATTTGATAGACCACACCTCGGCAACATCAGCGCAGGGGCTTGCACGTTTCTTGGCGCCCTTTAGATTCTCTCTCCGTTGGTATTTTAAGGACCGAAAAGACTACTAGAATTTTGTACCTCCCACCAACTTCCTTACCGTTTCGAGAAATCTTAGGCTGGCATGGTACAACTTACGGCCTGGTCAGTCTTATCGGATAGACCCTACCGTGTCTACTCGCGTAATAAAAGCATTTTTTTCCCAAAAATCTCGAGAATACTTTGGGGGTGCGTTCAAAATGCAGGATAAAATATTCGGAAAAAAATTGATTCGCGGTTAAAACGCCGCAAAGGTAAGCTGGAAGAACCAATACTTGATGGTACGACTGGAGGGGTATTTGGTTGTGACGTCATAAAGCGGTCGGTTAAGCTTAAACATTCGGCCGCGCCGCCGGACAAAGCCGACGCCAATTTTTCTGCGACTCGGGGCCTTTAACACAGACGCGTTAAAATGGGGCGGACCCATTATGTCAGCAAAACAGCAAAAACAGTATTTACTTGAGGTTCCACTGAATTTTTTATGGCAAGCCCTTGCCAGCAGCGCTTATCCTCGAGCAAGTTGACACTTCGCTCAGTAATTAGCGTTTCACAGAGACATTTGCTTATCTACCACAAACTATTCATACTCGTTCATGTCAAGATTTACAGTATATTGAACTTCAGCCCCTCTTGAGCCCGATGTAGCATGGACACGCCACAGGCTTTAACACGAAAGTCGCTATCAAATCTAATTTTTCTCTTAAAAAAGTACAGACGAAAAATTTCGAAAACAAACAATTGCTTGACCTTGAGGCCACTCGATACGGGCAGAAACGACGAGCGGCTCCTAACATAACCTAACCTAACCTAACCTAACCTAACCGGAACTTAATATTACTTTGAATGCTCTCCGAGGAGCCACTCGTCGTTTCTGCCCGTATCGAGTGGCGTCAAGGGGCACTTCCCCGAATTATTGGGACATCACCGAACCCAGCCGTTGTTCACAGGAACAACCAGAGCTTGTGGTTGAGAGCTAGAATGTGGTTGTCCAGGTTGGCTGCTCGACCGTCACGTCTAGTGCATTTGAGCGCTGGCGCTGACCGAGATCAAAACTGCCCTCACGAAATCGTTTGTAATAAATTATTCACACTGCGCAATGGTGTTGTGAGGTCGTTTTCACAATTACTGGACCAGTAGGCCTATTTAAAGGCAATAAAAGTCAGCAGAGACGCTTAAGACTGCTTACGTGTGAGAAGGCGTAAGCCCGCCCCCTCACTTTGTGAACGCCGCCGCACCACGGCCAGCACTCCGCCTTAAGGGTATCACGCTATAACTAATTTCTTAATTGCCATATATGCAGAATTGTTCTTTCTCTCTTAACATTCATAGATTACTGGAGTCCTCATACCCCTCCTGGCGCAGTGGGGCAGGGGTTAAGCTATGCGCCACTGCCATGGGATGGCAGGTACTAAAATTTGAGTTTGGGCTAGCTGGTTCATACTTGAAACATTAGAGAGCAGCTCAAAAGAACGGCACAGAAAACAGCAGAAACATAAAAACACAAGACGGGCGCTGTCTACCAACTGTTTATTCTGAAGCCACCCCGCACATTATAAAACCCAATATAAAGCACATTATAAAGATACCACCACCTGCGGGACTTGTGCGATCCAGGTGTTGCCGAGCTACCTCGCGCGACTAGGATAGGATAGGATAGACTTTGTTTGCTCAAATTACAAGGTCATTCAGAGGTCCGACAGGGTTCATCCATCTTCCTGATGGTGATATCTTCTGTCTGGCAGGGTTGGTGCCCCTTTTCCAGTGCTCCACTGAGGGTGGCTGCTCGTCGGGCATGCTGTATGAGCACCCGTTGTATACACGGGTCGCCGCTGGAAAGCACCCTCTCCCACTGTTCCGCACTCGGATTTTCTACTCTATGGAATGCTTTGCTTTTGCTGCATTCCCATGTAATGTTATAAAGGGTGGGCATTGCTCCACACCTATATTGCCCAGGGAACATTTTGCTTAGTATGTTTAAGTTTGGGAAAGTTTTGGTTTGCAGTTTCCGTCAGTGTACTGCGTCATGTTGGCTTAGTATGTTGTGGGATACACGGGTCGCCGCTGGAAAGCACCCTCTCCCACTGTTCCGCACTCGGATTTTCTACTCTATGGAATGCTTTGCTTTTGCTGCATTCCCATGTAATGTTATAAAGGGTGGGCATTGCTCCACACCTATATTGCCCAGGGAACATTTTGCTTAGTATGTTTAAGTTTGGGAAAGTTCCGGTTTGTAGTTTCCGTCAGTGTACTGCGTCATGTTGGCTTAGTATGTTGTGGGGTGGGGAGTACCTTATCCTCGTTCCTCTATGATAATGTAGTAGATCTGAATACGTAGAGGTCACCGTAATGAAGCCCTCGGGGTCTCCGTCCAAGCCAGCTCGGTTTGTATGGTCTCGAGCGATCTTGTCTACTCTTTGGTTGCCTTCAATGTCGGTGTGTCCCGGTATCCAAAACAGGGTGTGTCTGACTCGATTTTTGTTCTGGCCAGCGCGGAGGAGGATCTGGATCGCTTTGTGGCCAATTCTGACATTTGTATAATTACGGCATGCTTCCTTAGAATCTGTTAGTATTACGAGGGATGTATTTGTGCGGCAGCCCTCCGCGGCCGCTAGAGCAACAGCCATCTCTTGCCCCACGGCTACCGTACAATCCCGTGCCGACGCGCAAGTGATTTCCTTGAAATCCGTGCTTATCACTGTCGCTACGACCTTCTGCTCTTTCGTTCCTCGTTTCCAAGGATAAACCGCGGCGTCCGTGTAGACCGTGTTCGCCTTGGTTGCTAGGTGCTTCTCTACATTTTTTGCCCTGGCGTTTCGGTTGGCCGTATGTAAATTTGGTTAAATGTTTCTTAGTAGCGGTCCTACTTTGATAGAGCGTGACTAATCATTAATTTAACCGCCACCTCCCAGGTTGCATAAGGACGTCCTTTCATGGGTACCATCGAGTGTTAACGCACATGCACACTCACACTCACACTCGCGCGTTTTGGCTCAATTTTGGCTCAAGGTAATCAGCCTTAAAAACCTACATCCTTAAACTTTGTTCCTGTACTTCTTTAAGATTCCTTCCATTCCAAATTGTGTTTCGAAAGCAGTGTACGGGCGTACACTCGAGTGTGCGCGCATGGGTGCGTACGTGTTTCTGCTTGTGCGCCGGCCATGTTGTCCTTAAATTCCAAGCTTCAGTAGCAGCTGGCCATGGCATGCAGCTTTGATTGAATCATACTCAATCTCTCTGCGCGTGTCTCAATTAAGGGCCTCGTGCAAGTGGTCGCGCCCCGTGCACGGCACACGGTCGCACAAGAAGAGCGAGGAGAACCGAGAGTCCGACATGGCCCTGACCAGCCAGCTGCTGGAGACGCTGCTCGACAACTACGACAGCACGCAGAGGCCTTGGCACGGAGGTGTGTGCGCGCAGCTTCAGCAAAGCCGTGCTTACACGCGTTTATATGAGTGCATGAGTGCACGAAGGTTTCGATGATAACAGAACAATCGTCAGGTGATAAAAATGGCTAGCAGTTTGGTATAGTTAACCACGAAATATTGTGTAAAAGTGAGTTTTTGCAGGTGGACACCATTGCCACGCACCTCAAAGCAAGAATGAGGTGCCCAATGACCCAGTGTGTCAATTATGCACGTCTTCTACTTTTTCATTGCCAATGACAATTTACCCATTGTACGCCGGCGGCCTATGTTCAAGCGCCGCGTTTCTGCAGCAATGCTGCCGGCGTATTGCTCTAGTGTCGTGTTTCTGCCACAACGTTATCCACGCCAACGCATGCAGCGCACATCTCTCTGTCACTACCGCCACATACCTCGAAGCGCGGACATTAGTTTGATAGTAGTATTTGTTGATGAAGAAGACGATATGCAATGCACAGTGCGAGAGTGTTGCAGTTTAACACGAGGCCGTCGGTTAAAATTTGACTAGGAAGGACAAAACAGAGAAAATGTTTAGGTTTTTTTTTTTCGTCAATACTTCGAACCCAAAGATTTAATCCGAGAAGAAATAACTTCTTAGTGAATAACAATACACAGACAAGTTTTTATTATTACATAACAACCTAAACATAAAAAGAAAGGTAGTCATCAAGGTAAAGCTACGAGAAGTTGTTTCCACGCTTCAAAATGTTTTATTTCATTATTGTGGCAAAAATTACTTTCTAGTAGAAATATGGGTAAAATGAACTAGGTGCTCACCGTAATTAGTTGAAAACACAATAAAAGCAATGCTCTGTCACCAGGGGTTTTGATGAGATAACGTAGGCCAGGTTGAAAAGCATTTGTCGGCTTAAGTTTCGTCCGTTAACGTTTACTTCCTTCTTATTGAGCCAAATATTTGTTAACACTGCGCACCCCTAATCATTCAGCATTGCTCCTGTTCGATTACAGCCACTGACACACGAACGATTCCTGGGTATAGTTTACAGTACGCCCTAAGGGGAAGAGTAAAAGGCTTCTCTTAGTATGGCATTCTAGATGGTAAAACTTTGTTAGAAACGTAAGAAAACGTGTCATTAGAAACAACACGTTCTTGTTATTACATCACGATGTTTCCCATTTATTTCCAGTGCGTCCAACCAGTGTGACGGCCAACATGTTGATTCGAAGTATGGGGCCTATCTCGGAGCTTGACATGGTAAGTGCACTCATGCCTTCGGAAGATGGGCGTAGGGGATTCCACTTAATTCCTGAATAGTCTGTTCTGCAACCATGAATTTTCTCAGCACTGTGTTAGTAGGAACAGCATGTTCTGACTAATTCTTCTTATCTCCCGCTTAATTCCTTCAGCTGATGCGCAGTTTTGCGGCCGTCGCACTGTCTTTCAGGGCCCGCCACACAGATGCATCGTTCGGCATGACTCGAATGTACTAATATATGAAGAGGGCCAACAGTCCTTGAAACCGAGGAAGTGCAGGGCAACGTTTTCTTTTTTTTTAATTTGCGGTGTTGGGCGACATAAAATTAGTTGTGTAACCATCTTTTTTAATCTGAAGGATAATTGATTAGAAACTAGAACACAGAAAAAGTGCGATAGATGAGGGCGACCACAACTCACTACATGTGTCCGGCGAGTACACCTTCACTTATCCGCATTCTTATACAAGCACAAAACTGTTCTCGAAGCTCTATCGGGAAACGACGACTAAAGCCTGCAAGGGTTTTAGGCTAAGTCGAACGCCATCCATTACAGTGTAGCCTAAGCACATAATTTAAGCTACCGATCGAAATAAAAAGTCCACAGGGCGTGCCGATATATTTAAAGCTTCTTTTTTCTCCAACATATTTGCTTTGTCTCTGTTTTGTGCGTTCTCTCTTTGGGCTAACCTGCATCCACTCATTTCGCGCGTGCATTTTCAAGTAGTCAGAAGATCAGGCTCTTTTCGGTGTCGTATCTCAAAGAACACGCGCAGGGAGTGTTCACTTAAGCAAATAACGTCTTTTTTCTTTGTACTTTATAATCGGCAGTTTTCTTCTGTTTGTTCGGCGTGCGTTTAGTAACAGTCATTACTGAGTAGTTGCTGCGTTTGCTTACACAAGAATGCAATATTTGCGCAATGTGAAGAGCTTTAAAACTACGATAATTTATTCTTTGCCACCTTAACCATCGTTCGTACGTTCAGAAGAATGCTGTGTCAATGCTCACTGAATCTCACTGAATAAAAAAAAAAAATCTCCGCATCAGTGTCCACTTCTTGTTAAAAACAATGACAAAGCCTGAACTTGACCGTTGGCTTACTCCTTGCGCCAATCTATGCCATACAGAGTGTCACATAATCGTTCTTCCGTCTCCTGTTATGGCAATCCTAAGTGTGTATGCCTATTGACTGGAATTCAATATATATGTTTCACATCTCTCCCTTGCTTGAACAGTATGCTGGTGACATTTTTTGTTCAAAATAGTTTTACGCTACATAAGGTGTTCCTTCTATTCGGTTACTTTATTCCATTCTTTTTTCATATTATTTGGATGGAGGTGCATGCCCAGAATTGTATGTACGCATGTACAGACGGGGTCAAAAGTCTCTGACCCGCATGCACTCTTGGTGTCGAGACCGGTCGGAACTTGAAGTGGAGGTTTGAGACTTTTGATCCCGTCTGAATCTATTCCGACATGTATCTGCGGTTTATAAATGGAGTATGCACCGACATCACAGTGGCAGCCATTTTGTGGTGCATGAATCACGGCGAAAGGCAGCGGCAAGTTTAATCGGCTTGTCGCAACCTGCTCTTGCTTTTACTGCTGAAGCTTAGTGGTGTAACACAACACAATGCCCGTGAAGTCATGCGGATACCTTCTATACTCTTCTTGCGCCTTATGGATGTACATTTTATGTATCATGAGTCCCAATGCACCCCTGTCAAGGCAGAGCTCTTTGTGTGTGTGTGCCTTCGGAATGAAATAAATACATAAATATAAACGAATAAATTAACGGTTACTGAGGAGCGGACCATCTCTGCAAATGGTCTTCATTAGTCTATGCACTTCTTTTTTAAGCTATTGTTTATGTTACACAAGACAATCAAAATAATATTTAATACTTAGTAACCCAATGCTTCTGTTGGCTCATCTAACTGCAGGCTCATTTCACTCAACGTCTTGCTTCTCGAAAGTCCTCTGGAATTTTGCTGCAAGAGCCGCTGGACAAAACAAAGATAGAAATAAATGTTTCTATGATAATTTTCCCGCCTCCTCCTCTACGCAGGAGTACTCAATGGACTGCTACTTCCGGCAGCGATGGACCGACCAGCGGCTCAAGTTCAACGGCACCATCAACCCCATCAGCCTGCACATCAAGATGCTGGAGCGCATCTGGAAGCCAGACACGTTCTTCCACAACGGCAAGGGCTCCTACCTACACACCATCACGCAGCCCAACAAGCTTTTGCGCATATTCAGGAACGGAGACGTGCTCTACTCCATGAGGTGCGCCTGGGCTGTGGTGGCGGAAGTGTGTGCGCTTCGTTTCGCGCTCTCGCCTGCGTTCGCTCGCTGATAGAGGATGCGACATTGCCTAACGACCGCAGAGTTACGTCGCTGAGTCCATCTTGTCAGCGTCGTAATGGCATTTAATTATTTGGTTGTTTACACCAACGTGACCCGGTATTGCACGAGTGTGAGCATTCAGGGTGACTCAAACTTGCATGCGAAACACTGGGGCAAGGCTATAGCTTCGCAAGGAGCGTGTTTTGACAGAGCTTCTGTTATCACCGGCGGCCGCTAGTTCTTTCTGCTGAAGCAAACTCTGGTGTTCTCGGCGCAGACTCTGCTACGTACGCGTCTGCGCGAGCTGAATAAAAATGAACTAAACATAACCCAGGACCGAAGTTCACTTGTGCGCGACCTTACGGAACATGGAAAACGTATTTGCGAGACGCCGCCGGTTCTATGAAACTGTCCATAAGCATCTTAAGTTTGCTGATTTTGAAGAAAACGCATGCGAGTTAACTTGTATGCAACTATGAAACAAAGAGCAGCTTAGTTGTACAGTATGTACGAAGTCTTATACGAGGTGTGCGGGAAAGTGTAATGGTTCTTTGACATGCGTTCAAGAATGCCACCGTGTGTTTGCATTCTAAAGATAAATCTGCACCAGGGGTAAGCGGATGAACGCTTGGAATGTTGGGCGAGACTACACTCGAATCACCTCAGGAAGACTTAGGCTGGCTAACGGTACTATATTGAGGGAGGCACCGACGAAAAGCTGGTTTCGGAGTTTGAGACATACGAATGAAAACAGCAAGGAGGTTTTCATGTATTTTTGTACGAAAACAAAAAGAAAGTGATTTGCTACACACAAAAAGAGTCATACGACTGAGCGTTTAGTGCTAGGATAAACGCTATCGCGTAAAGTTTCAACACCTTTTACAGATATTGATCGGGGAAGGAGCTATTGTATCGAACACTCAGCATAAACACCTGACTGTGTTTAAGACCCTTCGTTTGCAGGCAAAGCCTGATTTCATCTGATTTTTTCCACCAAGAGCAAATATTTAAAAAATCGAGTTAAACGCTGATTCCACCCGAAAAAGAAGTCTACTATAAAATTCAGTTGCCGCGTGAACAAAGCTGAAGACACTGCAATCAAATTAGTGGACATTTTATACATGCATCCAGAGGTTCATTTTCAATCAAATGGTCATTTTAATATTCTTTTAAGGTTTTTTTTCTTATTGCGGTGCCTAATTTGAGGCTAAATTCGAGCAGTACGTTTCAGAAGCGAAAATAAAAAGCGCGGGGACTGACCAGATGTCTCATTGGCATCACTGAATATCAAGCGCTGCCCACGCTAGCGGCGTCCTACTGCAAGGCCATTTAAAATGATCGCATTGACATTGAATGAACGTTGGCACAGTGCACAAAGGCAGATGGGTGCTTAAAGCACGCAGAAGTTCTGTGCAGTAGATGAGAATGTGTGCAGGGAAATACAATAAATCAGAACAAGAAATATCTGATATTATAGATGGCTTGAAGTGCAATGTGTTATTTACGTACTGTTTACAAAACGAAAGTGCAAAACAAAAATAGAGAATTGTCCTCTGCTACAAAATGTGCACTGACAACAACCAATTAATAGAACTTTATTCTGAATAACCCGTTTTACTCGAACTTCAGCTCAAAAAAATATCGCCCGCTCTTTGCCTCCACAATTTCGAAAAGAAATAAACCAGAAAACGAAGGGCCCTACGAGAGTTCTGTGTGCATGTGTCGTTCTAGTCCCGTGTCTGCCAATAGGCGCTAGGTATTATGAATTCAAGTAGCCAGTTCCCGTTGGTCCTTATTTCTCTCTTATTAAGTATACAGAGCATTTGCTCGCGTCTTTCTCTTTGTAACCTGTCAACGTGATAGCGTTAAAAGCCCCGTCCTCCTGAAAATCCGGTGTCGGAGTTGCCGGCATCGGTGTCGGCGTTTTGAGCGAAAAATCACGGGCATAGCTCTGGAATGTGGTCCCTAGAGAGCAACCTATGATGTAATAGGGCCACCTAGGTCACGTGACCTTTCGCCGTCATCACAAGCTGCCCACCGTGGCAGGTGGCACTCAATGATAGGTCGCTCGGGAAGAGCTACCTGCGCCGCACCAGGCCCACCACTGGGAGCACCTGTCAACGCAGGGCAGTGGCGAATCGCTTAACCACTGCACCACTGCGCCAGGAGGGATATGAGGGCCCCCACGGATGTATGAATCTAATGTAGAGAATGACCTTCCGCATATATGGGAATTCCGAGTAACCCATAACGCTAACTGGGAGCACCTGTCATCGCAGGGCAGTGGCGAATCGCTTAACCACTGCACCACTGCGCCAGGAAGGATATGAGGGCCCCCACGGATGTATGAATCTAATGTAGAGAATGACCTTCCGCATATATGAGAATTCCGAGTAACCCATAACGCTAACGCGTCATGCCCTTAAAGCAGAGCTTAAGCGTTCCCTCCCACTTTATTTATTTATTTATTTATTTATTTATTTATTTATTTATTTATTTATTTATTTATTTAGTCATTGTGCTGGTCTCCCTGAGAAGGCACTGAGTTATCTTTTAAGAAAGCACGAGCGTAGACAATCACAACACATCTCTAGATCCGTTCTCCCGCAAGATCCACAATGGAGCGCACTACTTTGCAATGCCCCCGCACTGTGCCTTGAGGTGCAGCCACTGCGCGAGCCTGTAACCGAACTTTGCTAATTGGCCTCTTCTAAGTGCATAGCCCTCCTTTTCTGTGCCTCACTTTCTGTACAGTGTTTGCGCGCTAAAACTTTTTAAGAATGCGTTACCAACTGGCCCAACATTTTACCCTTCTTCTGAGTGATTTGTCTTGTGTTTGTGCTCAGCGCTTTCGCAAAAGAAATTGCAGGAACTTCCATCGGTGTCTCCTTTTCACGTGACGCTATCTGGCAGTCTCCGCAGCAGAAATAATTTTGCACTGCTGCAATTCTTGCCCCCTCGCTGTGGCCAACGTGCGCATCCTCCCGGACGGTCTTCAAGCACATCATTCCCCGGTGCAAGTGAATGACGCCACTCATTTCGGTTTCTCGGCCCAAGACATGGAAACTCACCGTTAGCCAATTTCACTGCGCTGACGAAACGAATGAAACGTGCGTCGGGTTCATTCTCTCTCATACGCGTCCTGCATCCCCCTCATGCATAGAGTCCCTGTGCTTGACAGCTGAAATTTGCCGTGTTTACGCAATTTTCCTTGTTATATTTAAGAAGCACCGAAACGCTCCTGTTTTTCATCCATCCCTTCATTCGTTTCAATCGCTTGCCATCTTTCATAGCTTATGTCGTATCACTTGAAAACAAAATGACACCACTGACCAGTCGTCTTTTTAGCGCTACGTCTCGGACCGCACAAGAAGTTCCACCGTCGACTAAAGGTCTTTCAGTAGCGCTCCGAGCTCCATCAAATGATACAGGGAGTTCCTTTTTTCCCGTCGTCGTCTGAGTCGACGTTTTCTTCCTAGCTTTAGTTTTACCTAAAAGCATGACAAGGTGTGCAGTTCGGCTTTCAACAATCTCAGAGAAAACTACGCAGGTGAAATAATGGCTGCGACGACGGAGGCAACTGCTAAAAACAGCGCCGTACTTACTTTCATACAGCCAGCGATACAAAAGACCTAATCGTAATCAACAAGCAATTCTTATCTTCGACTTCGCAACTTTTTTTTTTATCTGTGGCCCCATTCCTGGCCTTCAACTTCGGGATCGCATTTTTACGCCTGCCTGCAGCCGGAGCACAAAGGAAAACTATTTTCAGCGTCGAGAGAAGCTCGTGAAGCGAACAGTTTCTGTCTTGACTTTCCCTCTTCTGTGAAGCTATCGGTGGAGAAGAAAGGTAGCTCTTGACTCGGCATTCCAGTCACGCTTGCTGCGCGAATTTCGATGGATCAGCCGGTCGAGAAGATGGAACTGACTGGCCATGATTTACTCTCTTCACAAGACGCCGAGAATGAAGCCACTCTCAAAGTTTCTCTTTGTACTTCTTTTTAGCGCCTGCACTTTAACCTTCGCTCTGCCTAAGGCTTGGAGAAACCGATAATTTCTCGCCCGAATGTTATCGGCCCGAACCATACCAGCACTCCTGGGCAGCGAGTAGTCCACATGAAGGAACTTTTTAACAAACGAGGCGGCAATTTCTCAGATGTGAAGTTTTTCCCCTAAATCAGTTCAAGTAAAAGCCCAGTAAAAAATTCATACATTTTTTAAGGCTATCAACTTTTCTGCGTCGATGTTTGTCACTTCTCTTAATATTCTTTTCTTTCCGCCAGTCAGCTGTTGGTTCAGCAGCGAGCTTAGTTTTTATCTGTCCGGATTTTTATTAAAAGAATTTCATATTTGCCCTTTTAAGTTCCCTTCGTCGCACCTGAGTGTGTGATGGCCTATGATTTCATCGTCGAAGAGTATTTGAATGTGGATTCGGCCTCTGTCGATACAGTGAAGAGTCGTACTCGGATAAACGGAGGCATACACGGCGCGAATCTGCGCCAGTGACAAAGGTTCATTTGTAAAAGAAGTAGCACGCTTGTTGCGAAAACACGCTGACTCTAAATTCAGACTTTTTATAGCCACAGGGAATCCTACTTCTCACCAGTATAGCGCGGAGAAATTGCGTACCATGTTTAATGCGCTCCATGTTTTTGTGCAATTTGGTGAAGGGCGATGCCAAGAGTTACAGCTGAACTTAGGCAACCAGCTAGCTCACTATAGGCAATAAAAAGCATACAGAGAAATTGAAAAATAAAGCGCGAAGTTCATATTACGGCACTCTCAACAGAGGCACGCGTACGAGCCTTTTTCAAGCTGAGTTTAAACAGAAAAAAAAACCCCTTAGCTGGTCCGCGGTAGATCGCTTGAATGCGTTTTTTTTTTTTGCCGCTGATTCAAATGTAGCTCGACCTTGAGGGTATGACGCGGATAGCTTTAATGGGTTAATGACCATGTATGCGGAATTGGTCGTCCTCCACTTAATATTCATAGATCGCTGGTGGTCCTGCTCGTACAGTCACTCACACATCTGTATAAAGCACTCGAACGGCTCACCGGTGCTTTTTCATCATTTGCGAATGATTTTGGGCTCAAAACAAGACTATATCGTGCATGCACATTCAAGTGGATTGTGTCTAAATCCTCATGTTTTTTAAAGCTTTATCAGATTCACCAGACAGCGGCCACTATCATTAATACGCAACAGAGCGCGCCGTCCAAGCGGTGGGTACAGGTGTATGGGCTACTGTACCCCTCCTAGCGCCGTGGTACAGCGGTTAAGCGACGCGCCACTGCCCCGGCACGTAGCTCTTTCAAATACAGCCACCAATGGGGCTTGTGAGGCCCAGATTGACAAGCATTAATTTAACACTCACCTGCCACTGTGGGCAGTCTGCTCACAATCCGGTAGCACGTTGTGATCAAGTGACAATGCTCCTAATGGGTCAAGCGCCACTGACCCTTCTAATCCCAACGCGTTAATAATAATAAAGCTTAAGATAATTACCGTTCAGTTGTTTCGTTTTTACAGCGACGAACATGACGAGAGCGGAGGAAGGCCTAGCAGTAGAGTGGTTACCACCGCAACCTTCCGGAAAGTGGTTACCATTGAAGGAAGGAGGGTATGGAGAGTATGAGGAATGCGCAACCGGAGGGTGATCCTTTTGGCAACTCCCCTCAGGGGGTAGCCGTTGAATGAGGACGGTATAGTGACGGCGTAAGAATGAGCCACCGGAGAGGGGTTTCCACATGCAGCGCCCGGAGATTGGTTGCTGCAGGAGGAGGAATGTTACCGTCCGAGAAGAGTATGGCGAACGGAGAGTGCGTAACCAGACGACGGTTGCTGTTGGGCTGGTTACGGTGAAAAGAGGAGGAAACGACGAAACCGGAGGAATGCGCAAACGAAAAGCGGGTACCACGGGGAGGACACGGAGAGTGGTTACCGCAGAAGAAGGAGAGGCAGTGATGACTCAGCAGCTGTCGAAGTATAGAGTGGAAACCACCCTGTGAATTTTAGCGCGATAGCATTAGAACCCCGCTGTCAGGAATAACAGTCCGGCGTCCGGTGCTCTCTGAAGCCTCCGGGAACCTCCTGCCACGGTTGGCAGGTAGCAAAGAAAGGGGAGAGAGAGAGAAATTCTCCTCTCTACTTTTAGGGAAGAGGGAGAACCCAGGCGGCGGCTACCGAAACCGGAGAAGGTTCTAATGCGGGAGGACGAAGGCGCAACCTGAAGGTGGTTGCCACGAGAGCAACCCGGTGGGTGGGTACAAAGGAAGGTGCAGGGGGAGGACAAAGGTGAGCAGATAAAAGCAGCGGAAGCAGCAGAGCGGCGCGCGCATGCCGGATGCCAGTCTTTTGTGGAAGTGTTTATGTGCGAGGTATACCTCCAGAGCCAAGTGTCGTTGTGTAGATCAGACATGGACTAGAAGACCAAGTGTGCAAGAGCGCCAAATGTGAAGATGTACAAAGGAGACTAAGTGTGCAGTAAAGGTGGATGTAAAGAAATGTATGGAGTACGTCGCGTCATGCAAAGGGGAATGGAAGTCTAATGTGGCGCATTTCTGTCGGGCCGACCGACCAATCGCGGGCTTATTTTCTTCCTCTGCAGGTCGCAGGACGCAGTACGATGAAAGGTAACGCATCTTAGGCTATTCATTAAGCACCTGCTCAAAATCTGCTTGGGTGTCATTGTTTCGTACACACAATAAAGTACAAAAAAACGGCTGAAACGCAAATACGGCTTTTGTTATACGCCTTTGAGCCGAAAGCAAATCCTCCAAGGAAGATAAGACGCCTTAGTGAGCAGCGTTTGCGCGCACCTCAATGGAAAAACCAAAAAGCAGCCCCGTTCGCTTTACCTTCCTTGCCTTCATAATTTCTCAGCGCCTAAGACAAAGGCTGCGCCGCTCTTACGCATTCTCTAGAAGGGCAAATGGTAATCCCCGCACAGTACACAACATTCTTAACGTTCTCGTCCGGCTTCAATTTACCGATTTATTTTTCGTGATTTAGCTTCAAGTCAAAGTTTCATTAACACCCGAAAAAAAAATTTAATGAAGTTGGCAACACAACTTTACACAGATCGAAGCGAATGGGAAGCCTGTTGCAAGCCCAACTGCTAATTAAATTAGTTAATTCTCCTGCCGGTGCACATCACTTCCCATCCAACACCAAGTTAAGCTGCCGTCCTCACGTACTGCTACTTTGCTTTTTCTCACAACTTTATTAAAAGCTGCAAGCCTGCCGAGCTGCTTGGCTCATGCAAATGAGTTACCGGTATTTGCAGATATACGCATTCTTAAGTGGTACGTGAAACGGCCAAACACGTGCGGTTCCCTTTGCGCTTTTCCTTTGGCTCGCATGTACCAGGGAAACAAGTGCACGAGTAAGCCGGGCCACTTGAGTACCTGTTCGTTCAACATTTTCTTGCTCTTTCTTTTAGCTTTTTTCACGATAAGTTTAGGCGACAGTTAAATTCGGCGGCCGCTTTTCTTGGCAATGGAGGGAAGCCTACAGGGGCAGAGCGTTGGTAACTTTGTCAGTTCGCCAAATAGTTCGGCCGCACGACATATGTTCTTGGCTACCAGGCATGCTGTTTTCTCCGTGGTCGTTTCACTGTGTCGCTGGTGCCATCTATGGAAGCGTCTTGTAACAAAAGTACATAGAAAAGTAGTTGTAATCAAGAAAACTTTTTTTCTTGGCTTTACATAACATTGAACTGTGGCCGCTGTGTTAGAATAATTGCTGAAAAAAAGGAATATTGGCAATATAGCATGTTTTAAGAGAAAAACTAACTGCAAGATGAGACTAAATTCAGCTGCGTAGAAAGTGTCGGCTCCGTAGCTTCCGCTCCATTTCCAGGAAAGACTGTCGCGAGGTGATTCTAGGTACTACCTTAGTTCTGCGTGCGTTGTCGGAATGTGGGTATGCTATGTTGGGACAAGATGATAGCACTTTTACTTGTAAACCGATGTGAGAAACTTCAACCCCAAACAAGTGTGAGTGGTTTGGATTGATTGATTGATCAATCGATCGATTGATTGATTGATTGATTGATTGATTGATTGATTGATTGATTGATTGATTGATTGATTGATTGATTGATTGATTGATTGATTGATTGATTGATTGATTGATTGATTGATTGATTGATTGATTGATATCATTTCACTCAAGTTTGTAAGGGTTGTCAACCTTTTCAGTAGCCTGCCTAGTAAAGCGCCGAGTGCCATCGATCTCTCTTGAATTGAATTGTTTATTTGCCATCTTGTAGGGAAAAATTACAGATGGGGGACTGTAGAAAAATTCCAGGGGTGCACTTAAGTCTGCTAGGTGCAGTAATGCGAAACCATTTCTCTTACTGCGCGTCCTTCCTCTCTCATACGCGCCCGCCATCTCGCCTACGCACCTACGCGCGCGCCATTTGCGGGACCAGCGCCGTACATTGCAAGGGGGGTTTCAGTGGGTGACGCATGATGGCGCTACGACTGCACTTTTATTCAGTTCACGCGGACACGCTCTGCCCTTAACTTCCCTCCACAGCGCCTGTCCACAGCTTCCGGTGACGCGCAACTCATGATCGAGCCAAGAAATGATTTCGCATTAAAAAAAGCTGTCCTTGGACAGCCTGACGGGCCTACAGTCCCTTATTTTGGCAGAGAGGCAGCAACACATATGCACAAATGCATTCATAAGCACATATTGCATAAATGTATAAAAATGTACACAAACATCACTAACATGTTGCTAACTCGCATCTTACTTTGAGCGTTTATGTAACAGATGTAAAAAATACAGATATAACACAGCCAGAGAATATTACATCAGCCGAAGTTCTCTGTATGATGATGTGAAAAGATCAAAGCGGATCAAATTATAATAATTTAAAAGTGTTGATATTGTGTAGTTTACGCACTTTTTCCCGTAGTTTGAGCGCGGCGTTGGTACTAACCAGTTCTCAAAGTGTCTTGTGATATAATTTGATGGTTTTTCTCTGCAGTTAGGCGAGATTACGTAAATTGCCAATATTTCTATAGATCTCCAATTTGTACACGTGGCTAAAGCGATATCTACAGAAATTATTAGCTGGAATTTCGCCGGTGTTCTTAAGGAAAGTTATTGCTGATGCTGTGTAAAAAGTGTTAAATGGTTTGGTTTGGTTTATGGGGTTTTACGTCCCAAAGCAACCCAGGCTATGAGGGACGCCGTAGTGGAGGGCTCCGGATATTTCGACCACCTGGCATTCTTTAACGTACATTGACATCGCACAGTTACCGGGCCTCTAGAATTTCGCCTCCATCGAAATTCGACCGCCGCCGCCGGGATCGAACCCGCGTCTTTCGGGCCAGCAGCCGAGGGCCGTAACCACTGAGCCACCGCGTGTTCAATGTGTGTTGGATATATTTCTTCTGTATCAGGTGAATGGGTTCTAGATTGGTGGATGTTTTGTTGCCCCATACTAAATGGCATTAGTTGTAATATGAATGAAATCGTGAGTTATACAACAAGAGCTCAACATGTGTAGAAAGGATATATTTTAAATTGCCTATTACACCAGTTATTTTACTTAACTTGCTAAGAACATATATGTAAGGTAATTATCCTTAGACGCGGTTTCAGAGAAGATAACACCCAGACTTTTGCAATTTTGGGCTATTTCAATACTTCGTGAGTTTTTTTTTTCTATATCTTGAGGCAGAGGTATATGCTTGTTTTTTTGGCCTGAACATAACTGCCTTTGTTTCACTTTCATTTATCTTCACTATAATTGACTTTCGAAAGTTTCTCTACGAATTTCATTGCACTCTTATTGTTCTAAAATGAGATAATTATCACTGCCGGCAAAAAAAAAAAAATACTCGCGTCGTCTGCATAGACAATAAACCTTGCCTGAGAGTTAGCTTTTACGATGTCATTAAGAAAAATATTAAAAAGTATAGGCCCTAAATACTTCCCCGGCACACTGCACAACAAAGAGTTCTACGCTTAGCAGTAAAGGTATCTCTTTTTACTACATTTTTTCGGTTGTATAGGTAGGATTTAATAAGAGATAATGTCTGTCCTCGTATGCCATAATAATTTAATTTCTCTTGCAAAATGTTATAATCAACTATATCAAAGGCCTTTAAAAAATCTTCGAAAATGCCAACAACTATAGCTTTGTTTCAAATTCCGTTAAAATATACTCTTTCTGCTCTAGCAATGCTAACTCGACAGATTTATTTCTACGAAAACCAAATTTTAGTGGCGTTAGCAGGCTGTGTTTCGAAAAACTGACGTACTTTAATGCTACATTTTTTCAAACACCTTTGAAAAGAACATCAAATTGAACACCGGCTTTTTCGGAAACAAAGGTTGATCAGTTTCGTACATGTGTTGTTGCAGCTAGATTAGCCATTCACGCTGCCCCGACTCCATGCATAACCGCAGAAGTTGATAATCGCAGCAAACCGTTCTTTTCTATTTACCGCAGGCTGACAATTAAGGCCAGGTGTCCCATGCAGCTTCAAAGCTTTCCGATGGACCGCCAGTCGTGCCCATTGACATTTGGCAGCTGTAAGTGCAACCACAATGCTTCCACTTTAAAGCTTGCCGAAAATAGTCTGAAACGACCTATGTATGTCACACTCCCTGCGATTGCCAAAGCTAGCTTGCTCAAACAGTTCGCCAAAAAGATAGTCCCAGGCATTCGGCCATATTACATGATACTTGTTCGATAAGTCCTATTCCCGCCCTCGCCAATTCAAGCACACATTTGCAAAGCCTGAGCTCACTTTGGACATCAAGCTTCGTAGTTAATCAGCAAATTGCGGCAAATACTACATTAGTACCTTGGAGCCTGGAGTGTTTTTGAGTTTATTTCATCGACATTTTTTCGGGTCTAATAAAGGTTCACAGCTGGAAAAGAGACTGTGTAAAACGTTTTCAGCATTTCTAATTTCGACTGAATAATCAGTTTCTAAAGGCGGCAAAAAAGTTTGCCTACAGTTTACTAACGGCTTCAATAAATGAAATAAATGAAATGAAATGAAAAAGTTTACGGGGCGCGAATCCGCAGAAAAGAATTTATGTCAGCGTAGCCACGTTATCAACCCACTTTAAATGCGATGAGCTACGAGAGGATGTGCATGCTCTATCTGCTGGTAACAATACCAAGCCACTGGGCGGCGAGGCAAAGCTGCAATATACACTTCTTTTCTCCTTTTTTCCGAGAACACACATCCCGCAATATTTTGATCGAGATAGTACATAGTAGGTTTGGTCAGCCGTAGGAAGGCAACACATTTGCCAGCTAGAATCTTTGCAGAGCGTTTCCTTTCACCACAGTTTATTATCACAAATTATGCTGGCAAACTGCGCCCGTAAGGCCTGAACCAATATGTTGTAGACGTTTCGCTGCGACAACATGGTAATATTGCAGCCATTCTTTGAAATGTGGATCCTCTCAGATTCATGCGCTGCTCGATATTGTTTGAGGGAAGCGTTAGTAGGATTCAATATTTGTCTACATTTAGTCCATCTTGTGCTATGTTTCACATCGTCCGATTGGCGCGTTTCGAACTCTGTTTTAGCAGTTATAGAATAATAAGGTGTCTCCATGAAAGGCTGATTTAACAAATGTAGCTCACAAAAAGTGAACTAGCAACTAGACTGCGTGCATTTTTTATTCTCCCTCCGATCGGGAAAGTACCACACTAATGCAAGCAGCCTGTTTGAGTTGTGTGTAACATGTGTCGCAATGACTGCCATTTAAAAGGTAATCATACGTGAAGGTGTTAAAGGGGTAAGCGCGTACACACCTCATAGTTTCTACACAGAAGACAACAAATTCCACTTAACAAACACCTGGCTCACTTGTTTTTCCAGACGGTTATACATCCGACCAGCTGGAATACAAATGGGACTCCACTCTCGCTGTGGACCTGATACCGGGGCTGGCGTTATCCCAGTTCGACCTCATAAATTACCCTTACCGGAACTCAACGTACGTTTTTAATAACGGTAAGTACGGCGTCACGAGTTGCTGCACACGCCACTTTTCGGGCGGCGTTATCACAGAAGTTGTCGGGCTCATATCATTTATCGCTGCTGTCTTTGGCTATGAAGCGCCATTCACGCCAAGGCGTATCCACAGCACAGTCTCATATGTGCCTTGAATAATGGATATTTTTGTGTTTACTTTCCTTCCTTTCTTTATACAATGACGCAAGATGAATCACTGTTACCTAACGCATGGTGCCGCCGATCGTAAATCTGGCGGAAGATAAATTGATGCCTTCTCTTCTTTTTTTTTTCTGGTGAGAAACTTGGACAGGCTTCGCGTGCAGTCAACAGTATCTTGCATGGTTGTTGAGCCAGCGTTAGGGAATACTTATTTATTACTACCAAACGGCGCCAATGCTTCATTATTGCGCAGTTTCGCATATGGAAAGAGGCTGGGTGCCCGTGTGCAGAGAATACTGAGCATAAATAGACATAGGCGCAAACACTTCTTGTTGGCTTTACATTTCTTTTAGTTTTCAAAAGGCGCGGGCAGATTACGCTCAGCATGTCTTTCTTTTATAAATACAAGGTCAGGTATAGTCGAGTACGAGCCACTTTGTCTGCTTTCAAATTATAATACAGCGACTAAAAATTACTGCCATTTTCCGACATCTTTTGCTCTAGACTTTAGTCCTGGTCCACATTTCAACAAAATGCATCGTCACATTGCTGAGTAAATAGAAACCATTTGTATTTTCCAAGTATTTGAGTTCTCTATAGGGCATTAAGCTAGTGAAGTGGTCTGCGCAGAAGCTGCGCAGACCACTTCAAGGGACGTTAAATGTCAGCACATTAAAGAAGCCTGTCATAAAAGAAGCCGCCTTCGTTTTTCCCTATGAACAGAAAATCAAACGCAGGTCGTCCTTTGTAGTGTTTTGACTACAAACGTCAGTAACGCGCGCTATACTTCCGTGATGAGACCAAAAAACCTTTAAATGATCATGTAATGACGACGGCCATCACGCGAAACATTTATTTGCTTCAATAAGAAGTTGTGTAGCGAAAGCTACATTGACCACGAACTCACAGTTTCACCGTGCTCGCATTCCCACCGTCGTCGCACCGCACCACGTGACCAACCATGTGACTGGTCACGTGACCAACCAGACTAACCTGTACTTGCAATCAAGATTCACCAAGGCTAACCAATGTATGCCTTAGCTGTCGCTACGTATATCCTGGCATAGCCGAGCTAAGCCACTGCCAGTTTTTTTCTCGTACGGGAGGAGCCCTCTGTCAAGGGCTCCGGCAGCAGCTGGTTCCTGGAATGATGGGCACCTGCGCCTGCCCAGGCGTTGCTTCTGGAGTAAAGTTGCACACTGGTTCGGTAGGAGCAGATCATTCAAGCTATATTATAAAACAGGCTTCACTGTAGATGCAGCGCAGTACACAGATAATCGGAAACGAAAATGGTCTGATTTCAGAAATTATGACCAAAGCATGGAAATTGAGAGTAATTGATGATGTAACGGGAAGTAAATCCTTCACATCTGTTTTTCTGTCTCTTTATTTCTGCTGAAAATCTTTATTATTCATAATTTATAACTCTGCACTAAGGACGCAAATCAATAATGATTGCATGCATGCTCCTTGCTTTTCTTGCGTAAATAACTATTGACTTCAAGACTACGGCTAATTTGCGCGAGGTTCTCATGAGTGCTCGAAGCACGTATGTTGACAGCCATCCTCCTTTTGTTTTTTTTCCTTTTTGCTGTTTCGCTTTAACGCAATGGTTCTTTCCAAGTGTGTGAATTGTCATCCTGAATTAAATTAATTTATGCAATGTAATGTTCTGTTAGCATGAAAGTGCCTATTCCAACTACGAGTTAGCAAACCACAAACGGCTGCCGAGAAGTCATGGTCCCGTATGTCCGCCTCCATTGAGTGTTGGTAAAGTAAGCGAGTGATTCGGAATATCAGTGCGTAAACACTAATCCGATGGCACCAACCCCGAAAGCATCCATTCTCTGTTCGCCTAACGCGAGAGCTCCGTCCCACGCTACTTCCCGCTCTTCGTCGCCTTCTACGCAGCAAAAATTCGCGCTCTCGCACTGATTCGAATTTAACAAGCATTCTCTGCAGTTCTTCACTCTCTTTTCCGATTGTAGCCGGTCGATATAGATTACACAATCGATATTTACACAACGCATTCCTGACAACGTTACGAGTAATTCAGTTTGGTATCATCTCTATCGAGCACACGCATGTCCTCGTCTTGCATGCAATGTTTCGTTATCCTCTTGCTGCAGACCATCTTTGTCCTTTGAACTGCGAAATGATTCTGGCAACATTTGCCGTCACAAGTAAAACGTAAAACATAGAACATTTTGTTGCGAAATTCATCTGGTTCTTGAAAAAGAAAAGCTGATTAAGACCATAGTAAGTGGTGTGTTTCAATTTAATGTAAGCGAAGCAAAATGCACTGCTCGTGCCTTTGGTAGAGTCCGGGATTGTCTTACTAAGTGACTATTAGTGCCTTTTGTTTTCGCTTAAAGTGAGGTTTGGTGGACAATACTTCTTTAACTTTTTGTTTGATCTAAGTTGTTGGGAAGGTCAGATGTATACTGGTCATTCCATGCCAAAAGTACCAGAGATTGCGTTCGACCACCTCCGATCTTTTCGATATAATCTGTGGCTCTTTACTGAACTGGCTGAAGTAATTACCCTTATCAACTGCAGCGAATAACAAGTTCCTGGTCGTGGGACAGCGCTTCGAATTTCTCAGATTGCAAAAGTTGCTCTCGTTAAAAATTTTACAAAAACTCAAATATTTTAGTGCTGCTCTTGGAATTTTTTTTACAGATAATGATGATGTATCATGGGCTTTAATCGCACAGTGGCGCCAGGCTTTTGTGTTGCTTTATGTCCTTATTTATCCCCAAAAAACACCGTTTTTGCAATTTTTTTTACTCCTTCGCGACATTGGCGAGCAACATCACATGTTTCGCCGTTTCTCTATATATGTACTATCTCACTAAATGGCTTAAAGTATGATAGAACACAGTATATTTCAGAAAAGAAAATGTTGAACTTAATAAAAAGTGCGCTGTGCAGTGCTTTTGGGCATAAACTTCGTACAGAGGCGCTCCTAGTAAAAATATAAATTATATCTATTGATAGCTAGCTACATTAAAGTATAACTCAGCATTTTTTATTGAAGCCTTCTTCTTTTAAGCAAGAAAAAAAATCTTTGAAGTTGAGCGCTGCACCTCGAGCCATGGTTGCCTGTACCGCCACTGCACTGTTGAACAAAACCGTGGCGCCACTCACATTTTTATTTTTGAGCCAGGATCTTGCCCGTTTCTGTAGGGTCAGCAGCTGAGCACCATAACGACTCCGCCAATGCGGCGGCTAGTAGAAAGAGAAAAAACGTTGTGGCCTATATCTCGAACAATTATTAATAGTAGCAGCACCATAGAATAGTGTTTAGCGCAACTGCGCTTGTATATCATCAAAGAGGGATTATCATCATTGATTTTATCAATCCTCATTCAGTACGAGTGGGGTCCTGCATTCTTGATAACGCGAGGGGACTGAATGTTGAAGCGGTATCAACGGATGCTACAATGAAAACGCGCTGTTCTATGGCCAAGGTTCTTCGCTTCGTGGCGTGTGCCAACGGCACACGCGTACCGTCGTACGCCACGTCGCGAGGAGCATAGCCTCATGCAATTCCCATTTAATGTATGGCCTAAGTTACACTTTTAGCCGGAGGATAATTACAATGCGGTGGCTCACCTCCATGACGATTTTCAAAGGCCACAGATTGACTTGCTTGCGTAGGTTCTTGTGTTGTCTCCATAACCACTGCCGCAGTCACGAAGTAACTGATGTAGGCCGCCGCGGTGGCTGAGTGGTTATGGCGCTCGGCTGCTGGCCCGAAAGACGCGGGTTCGATCCCAGCCGCGGCGGTCGAATTTCGATGGAGGCGAAATTCTAGAGGCCCGTGTACTGTGCGATTTCAGTGCACGTTAAAGAACCCCAAGTGGTCGAAATTTCCGGAGCCCTCCACTACGGCGTCCCTCATAGCCTGAGTCGCTTTGGGACGTTAAACCCTCATAAACCAAACCGAAGTAACTGATGTCTTACGTACAGCGCGCAGCCTACTAAAGCCACCTTGCTGCTGCTATCACAACACCGCCTTTGCTTTGCCTAGCGATCGGCCCATGTAACAGTGGTGACGACAGAATTTCGTTTCCCTACGTCATGCGTACTCAGCCACTGCGATTCAGTCATCGCGACAGTAGTCATGGAGCCGTAGACCGATTTTTAACAAGGTGATGGTTTGGGCTAGTGGGTATGCGTTATGATCCATAGCGCAGCAACAAAACAGGGGACAAACACAAGCGCTTGTGTTTGTCCGCCGATTTTTATTTTCCAGCCGGCCAACACACAGGCTTCGTTGACGACACAGAGCCCCCTGGAGCATGTTATATTTTAGGAGCGTTCGCTCTTACTACTTACGTTTGTCAAGGACGCGTCTGCCTGCAGTGAAGTTCAAATTGACCAAAACAGTCACAACGCGGCCAGACTACATTACATAGCAAGAGTGGGCGCGTAGCGCCTCACTTGGTCCCCATACTTTCGATCCGTTATATGTGCCAGTGTAGCGGCCATCGAAACAGTGGAACATGTTATGTGGCTCGCCAATGACACAAGAGTAAAAAATTGCAAGCACGGTGTTTTTTTATGAAAATAATGAAATAAAGCCACACAAAAAATTTGCGCTAAGAATTTTTTTTTTTTGCTATGCGAATGAAAAGCGCAATGCATATTCATTATTTCTAAAATTTTTCAGGCGCAGACGTAAAATGTTTGATTTTTTGTAATTTTTTCTGACACCAACTTTCGAAGCACTCCTCTGAGAAATTCGAAGGGCTGTCACATGACAGGAGTTTTTTTTTCGGTAAAGTTATTAAAGGTAATTAATTTAGCCGGTTGAATAAAGAGCCACAAATTTTATTGAGAAGACAAAACGGGGTGTAGTGCAAACTCTGGTACGTTTGGCATGGAATCACACTTATGCAAACATCTGGGCCTTTAAGTTCTCTTATCGCTTTCATATCAAAACACAAGTGATTTGCACTCTAATTTCGGGTGAAGTTAAACTCTTCTAAAATAATTCGTTTGTGCACGTGCAGGCTATTTCTCGGTTCTGCACGTCAACTTCAACCTGCAGCGTCACATGGGATACTTCTTAATTCAAGTCTACGTACCCTGCATCCTAATCGTCGTGCTTTCGTGGGTCTCCTTCTGGATTAACAGAGAAGCCACCGCGGACAGAGTTGGTCTCGGTAAGTAGACCGACCGACCGCTGGTCTCTGCCGGCAACGTTTAACGAGAACCCAATTATTTCACAGCGGTTCATGCAAATACATCGATGACTTATATCCCGAGCTGCGGATTGTCCTACACTAATAATGAACCTTTAAGTTCACTATGTCGGCTTTATATCAGAGCGATCGTTTGCTTAAGGTAGCGTAAACAGTGGGCAGACTACGCCTAATAATTCAGAAAAATTGGCATAATCTGCCAATGCAGGAAGAAATAAATACACTAACTATTAGGGCTGACTAAATGTGCACCCAATGTCTGGAATAGGGACCACTCAGTTACAAGGCAGTGCTTCGCAAGTGTCGCTCTTAAAGCTATATAATAGACTGAGCGGTAAAATTCTTCTTTTAAAAAATTCTGTGCCGTTGTCATCATGCTTGATGCTGCTGTTTTATTGTTTATTTCCCACAATTTTTATCACTTCGGTGCCAACAGTATTCTACATAACAAAACGATCATAAGACCGAAAGCACATTTTATAAATCATTGCAAACAGGAACATGGTGTGTGGAAAAAAAAAACTATAAAGTGGGTTTCCCATTCTTATTACTAGTTTTTTCCGCCTGCATTTAACAAGTCACGCAAGGCATAAGAATGTGTTATCTCTACCTCACCTTTATGCTCTAAAATTGACTGTACTTTTTCTCTCCTTAACGTTACCCCCTAACTTTCCTTCCCGTAGCTCGTGAGTTGCGGTACTCAGAAAATTAGTCGACTCAACGGGAAAACGTTGATTGCCATGCCGCCCTTGCCAGACCAAACGAGTGATGTGAGAAACTGCGCGCCTCTTCTCTGGCGGCAGGCATCACCACCGTGCTGACGCTATCCACCTTCGGACTGGACACACGCACAGACCTTCCAAAGGTGCCCTACCCGACATCCCTCGACTGGTTCGTCATCATGTGCTTCTCCTTCGTCATCTTCACCCTCCTCGAGTTTGCGGGGGTGCACTATTTCACCAAGGTGAGCTGGCTCTCTGGTTGCCACGGCGCAAGAGCGGTTGCGTGTGTTGTTAAAAATACAGAAGACCATGTATCTTACGTTTTACGTTCTCATTCGAAGGACATTAGCATCTGTGATCTTAAAGAGGACAGTGCAACCAAAAATCAAGAAAAATATTTTTTTACTTTTGTTTAATTTGTAATAGTACATCCTTTTCTGTATCTTTCTGTATCTATATTTTCCTTTAAAAAGTAGATTTGGGAATCGGGAAGCGAATGGCCAGGCGATATTTTTTGTGGAGCCAGTCTCTTACCAGACATTTGAACATATTTCCATATCAGGAACTAAATTTTTCTTAACTCGGAGTAAAAACATATTTAGGGACAATCTTAGAGCCCTTAGGCTTGGTTTTGCATCATCTGATTCTTGATTTGGCATCATCTGGGAGAAAGCTCCGAAAATTGCCTCTCTAGTACCAGAGGTACTAAGGCTGTCAACAGTAGATACCGTGATAACATTCAACGGCGGCAACATAGGAAAAGATAAGGTTCCAGGGGCCTTTAGTCTAACCTGGAGCCGTAACACTCTCCGCTGGCTGAGAGAAGTTCACCACACCGGCGTAAAGTTTCCTCTCTAGCCGAGCAGCACAGCAGATAAAAAAGAGCCTATGAAACTAAACTGCCGGCAAAAAAACACATAGATGGCTCGAATAATGACTATGTAAGATGCGACTATGGCATAAATTGGTCATAGGATGAGGGAAAAGCGAAATACGAGGTAGAAGTTTCATTCTCAGCCTGTACTTTTTATGAGCACGTGCAAATATGCTGAATCTAAATTGTGCATGTACACTGACCTTTTTCTATTTTAAAGATATAAACAACGCCAAAAGTGGCCTTAAAATGTAGTTCTTGATAAAAACATAAAATAAAAATAACTGTTTTAATTGTGCTGCATAGTTTTAGTTCAGTCGGAGGAGCATAAAGCAAAGATAAAAACAATACAAATAGGCAACTGCTATCTGTAAGAGTTGTAGCGGAATATGCCCTAAAATACAACGGAATGGCCGGGCTTACCGTGTTCCCTTAAATATAGGAGTGTGAACGCATAGTTATTGTTATTTTTTTCACATTAAATCAGGTCTCATGCGACCACAGCTGTGTTGTCTTTATTCATTTATTGATTCATTCATTCATTCATTCATTCAGTCAGCCAGCCTGTCACCCAGCACCCTGAGACTCCCCCCCTCCCTTGTCGACTTTGTGTTGTCAAGAAACCCATCTACCTGCCCTCTTTCTGTCACTCAGTCAGTCAGTCAGTCAGTCAGTCAGTCAGTCAGTCAGTCAGTCAGTCACTCAGTCAGTCACTCAGTCAGTCACTCAGTCAGTCAGTCAGTCAGTCAGTCAGTCACTCACTCACTCACTCACTCACTCACTCAGTCAGTCAGTCAGTCAGTCAGTCAGTCAGTCAGTCAGTCAGTCAGTCAGTCAGTCAGTCAGTCAGTCAGTCAGTCAGTCAGTCAGAACATCACCCAGCACCCTGAGACTCCCCCCTCCCTTGTCCACTTTGCGTTGTCAATAAACCTATCTGCCTGCCTTCTTTCTGCCACTCACTCACTCACTCACTCAGTTAGTCAGTCAGTCTGTCACTCAGTCATTCAGTCAGTGTAAACGTCGACGTTATCATATTTACTAGTGTAATGACTGCCCTTGCTGAATAAACCCATCTACAGCATTAGTAAGTCAGATCTAGAAAGTTATCACTGAACATTCTTAGTCATTCATCATTGTTTCTTGCCGTTCATCATTGGAACAAGTTACCAGGTGATATTGTCTTCACCGTAAATCATAACGCCATTGTGCAAAAACTGAAGTGTTTTTTACAAATAAATTCTGATTAGGTAGGCTCCATTCCTGCGTACGCTCAGCTTAAAATTTTCTGTACTGTCCATTTCTATACTGTTTTTCATTTTGCCTGTGTTTTTGAATTTGTGTTGCATGTATAACTATGTGTGGAGTATTGTTTATTTGTAACTGCACCCCCCCCCCCCCCCCATGTAATGCCCGAAAAGGGCCTTTAGGGTATGTGAATAAAAAATACATGCTGTAAATTTTGCCCTCTCTAATAAACACACCTCACAAACTAGCTCCAATCTTTTTGACAAAAAGTGCGCTCATTATTCCTGTAAATTCAGTGGTCAGGAGACATGGTTTTCCTAGGTAGCCTTCCCCAAGCACCTAGCACTTGTTCTCGGAGTTCCTGTGGGTAATTGCTCAGGACAGCCAGAAGCACACAGTAAATGACAGTCCTGCCTTTCTTCTCTCTTTTTCGAAAGGTCGGCAGCGGCGAGTTTCCTCTGACTGAAGACGAGGGTGAGCCCACGCAGCAGGACGCGGCACCAGGCGACTCGGACGTGGAAGAAGAGGAGAACGCCGAACTGTTCGTCCCTCTGGAAAGCATCGAAGAGTGCACCTGCAGGATCAGGAAAGTACGTGTCCGCAGAGGCCACACTCCTCTATGTGCTGCTCAGATAAGAAATGCACTGTTGCAAGAATGGTATTCATGGTCATGATGCGTCTAGTCGTGGTATGAATCGTTAAGAGAGTGCTGCGTTGGGCAAGGTTCGCGATGGAATAATCAGGAGCCTGTGAAAAGGAAATTATAGCCGTGAAATGTACAGAAGCAGTACAAGAGCCGCACGGTATTGAGAACAGTCCTGGGAAGGGTAGGTCACCGGAGGGTACGTGTAGATCAGCGACGACCCGTCAGGGTAACAGACCGAATTTCAGTAGAGGAATGGATGAGATTAAGGCGACTGCAGAGACAGGGTGTCCAAGGCAGGCGAAGGACAGGCTGCCTGGAGATAAGGGGCAAAGTCCTGTCCTCTTGCAATGACCGAAGCCTGTACGGTTACTGGTGACTGCAGTGGGAACCATGGTGAAGATGAATTTTCGTGCATCAGGATTGCTTGTCACAGCCAGTCAGTATACGGATAATAATGCAGTATCCAAGATACCGCAGGGCCAATAGTTGCTGCTATATGCAGCCGCGTTGCTTATTCGGCCTCCGGCTTGCCCACATCGGTCGAAGCTTCTACAGTGCTGCTTGACTTCAGTAAGACTAATTGTAAAGACTCACCACGTCAAGTGTTGAAAGCGTGGACGGGAGTGGTGGTCTGTAATGCATTCAATTCTGGTAGCCCCGAATGCTTGCAGGCGTCAGTAATGTCATTAATGGCTGCACGCGATTGTACCCATATATGTTTTGTTTTGCGTGCAACGTATAATTCGCCGCGCGCGCTAAGGTGCTTGTGGTAAGACTGGCGAGTGTTAAAATGAATTTCTTGACTCGTTCGCAAAGCGATTGCGCTCAGTGCGAGTAGCATTACTAAGTATGCTACATTTCCCTCATTCACGCATATAAAAACGCAGTGTAACCTAATTAACTGAACAGAAATGACGCCGATGCTTGTGGCTCTCATAAACTTCACAAGTTACCGCGCACTTGCGCAGACAACGAATGCTTGCCGGCCAGCGAACAAAACGCCGTCGATGTGTGGCAGCCCCCTCTGCAACCGCCTCTAGTGTAAAAGCACTAGCGCGTGGCTGAACGCGCGATCGAAATGTAGAATCGGCAATGCCCGAACACTCGGGGCGCCCTTCCACGGGAGCCGCTGGAGCGCGTTCGCTCCGAGCAGGCAAAAAAAGGGGGGCAAAAATCGTTTACACCACCGACACAAGAGGACGCAGCGCAGCGGAAGATCCGGAACCTGTCGAGCGTGCTGCCCAATCATCATCGCCTAAGTGGCTTCTGGCCGCAATGAAGCGCACTCGCAAAAAGGGGGCACCCGTACTCAATCAAACATGCAGATAGCTCGGCCTCAGAAGCACATAGCATGCTCGCTGTTCGAGTATCTTCTCTGCTTTTGTCCCTCCTTTTTTTAATTCGCGGCTGCTTCCTTCGATCGCTGCTAGACTGCGAACTGGTCGCTGGTCTTCGTCGGTCGTGCCCTGGGGAGCCGTACCGAATGACAGAGTTAATGTGGACAGAATTTACGGCTTCTGGTTGGGCGTTTTCGGATCAGCGACGCTTCGTTATCAAAATCCGAACTCGTCTGTATCCCCTCTTTCCCTTGCTTCCCCTGGATTTGCAAATACGTGCGCTTATCTAGGCCCGTGCGCCCGTGCATTACCTGTCCGATTTTCATCTCTTTAGATTCCTTTAACCCGTTATACTTCTGACTCAATGTGAGGCAGTGCGCTTCACCTGGTATCACCTTTTTCAAGTAATAATTCTTGGAATCTACTTTTTCTTCGTATTTTTTATGTTCGTTGTGCATTAGGAGCTTTCTCTTCGAGTTCATATTTGCGAAAAACGCGTAGCCTTTTTGTCAGTAACGACGAGAAACTTAAGAAAAAAATAGCAGATTTACTGACAAAACTGTTATTACTGTATCGTTCCTTTGTACCATTTAGGGTATTGCTTGAATTTAAAAAATACATGAAAGTACACACACATACGCAAGTGTGTACAATAAATCAGTAGCCAAACTCAAATGCATTCCTTCACCTGCTGAACTAGCAGTACGCCGTAGCTGACAAAAACGCAATGGCTCAATATAGTCCAACCAGCAACTTGCATATTTTGGGTGACCACTCCGTGCATTGCTACGTATTACTCCGCCGACGGTAGAGCGCAAATCGCCACGCGATTGGCTGAGAGACACTACGCGCATTGGTTGACTCCTCCTGCTGTATACAGGGAGTTAAAAAAAAGTGGGATCTGAGATGTTTAATTTCATCTAATAGAGAAATGGGCCACACAGTGCAATAATTCGAAGTTTTGAAGAGTGCTCGGAGTGTGTAGTTCGAGTTTCTATGATAAAAAAAAATTAACTCGGGATTCCCTTTAGTGCACCGGTAAGTCAATTCCAGGAAAGGTTAACTTTCGCGGGCAGAGTCTTACGGCAGGCATTCTGCAGGACTGACAGCTGACTTCTTGACATTGTTTTGAGGAATACAATGGGAAACTCGGTCTGCACAATACTGCGTGGATTTGTTGTCTTTGCGGTTCTGCCTGTGCAGGTGAGTTTTTTTTTTTTTTTTTGCACAATAACAGCGTCAATTGCTAGTCAGCTACAGACGCTGTCTTTCTCTCCCATCAGTGTTCACTACCTTTGAGCTCTTACAATGATGAGGTCCTCGATTTCGTCGCTTTTAGCCAACAGAGCTTGATGCAGAGTTACTTGGAGTTTTTACATAATCTGCTAAGCCCCACACAGACCAAGAGAAAAGACGCTTAGAGGCCATGACTTGTCCAAGTCCTGGCTACGCGTAGCCTATGTCAATCAAAGCTCTGTCCGTATGTGGCCTTTATTCTCCGCAGATCAAGGGTGCACCCTGTGTCCTTACACTCTCCTCCTACTCCCCGTGTCACTTCCTCGCTCTCCGCTTGTCCTCACATTCACCTCTTTTGTCCTCCATTACCCTTCCCCCGACTCTCGCATTGGCTGGCACCAACCAGGAGTGCGAGCCCGTGGCGGAGTCCGAGTCTCCCGTGCGGCGCGCTCCGGACCGGTTCTTGGGCTACGCGCCGCCCCCTCCGCCGCGCCCCAAGCACCACCAGCACAGGGTCCGGCCCCTGGACGAAGAGCAACGGCTGCGCGCCGGACTCCACCGCGGACGCCACAGGCAGCGCCGTCGCCGCCACAACTGCTGCTCGCAGTTCATCAACTGCATGCTGGGCAACGAACGCTTTCGCGACGAGATGCGCCGTCGCGCCGACCGCGGCGCGACCGTCAACAGCGTCTCGCAAATCGACAAGGTGTCCCGCGTACTGTTCCCGTTCAGCTTCATTCTCATCAACCTCTTCTACTGGTTCAGCTCGGGCCGAGATAGGCCTGTCGGGTGGGATGTCCAGGACAACTCGTGATGAGGCTTCCTCACGATCTACTTAGCTGACAGGACCCACCATCATCATCATCATCAGTCTGGCTACGCCCGCTGCAGGGCAAAGGCCTCTCCCTTATCTCTCCAATTAACGCTGTCGTGTGCCAACCGCTGCCACCCTATCCCCGATGCTCTAAAGACGAGGACAGGAATAGGCCAGAAGGTGTTAGAGCTCTCCGATGCTAGCGGCTGGCTCGGTGTTGAGGCAGTCCTGGAGATGCAAATCAGCCGTGTCCCTTCCCTTTCTTTGATCCGAGAATCTGACGCCATCTTTCAACTCGGATCTGTCAAACATGCGCGTCTCTGATTGAAAGCGTACCGGAGGCGTGATCGCAGAATGTTATGGCGTCGGTGACTTTTTCACTAATCCCTTTCTTTGCTTATTTCTTCGCTTGTTTTATTTTCTACTGGTCCCTTTCAAGGTCATTCGAGGTAACTTTAATACTCTATTAGGGGACGATAACTTTAGTGACACGCTTCAGCGTGCTCGTTGCGTCAGCATATGTCTAAAGATTAACAAGGAAAAACCGGATGTATAAGCTGATAGTTGTTAGAACGCTGTAAGAGCATAGCTGAGATTGTACGACATGTCGGGTAATTGAACGCCGTCGGGATTTCAGAAATCATGCTGACGCTTATAACTCCCTTTAACTGTCTCAGAAAAGGCCTAGCTACGAATGTAAAAAAGCAAATTAGGGTCTGTGGTAGCTATTTGCTGTTGTGCCAACGTGAGTTAAGTGGTAAGGTGCAGTAGAGAAGCATTTTTGTTTAGCAAAATACGTTTGGGAGAATGCACTATAAGAAGTATTCTTGTTTTCTATTTGTCTCGTGGACTTCCAGTTAAGCAAACGTTGTCCTCAGAGATGCGCGCATTCTTTTTTGGCAGAAACAATTAACGAATGTAAACCCGCGACCTTGTCCAACGCATAGACGTACAACGAACGAAGCAGTTAACTCTGATAGGAAAAACTAAACCGCCACATTTCTTACGTGCTCTTGCTCGAGCCTTCTTAATGCGACACCAACGAGTAACTATCTTCTACCTCGGCACTAGGCACGACTTCTCACTTGAACACATCAGTCTCTCTAGCTACTGCACTGGGTAGACGTCGAATCACGAAGGAGAATGATGATCCTGAACAGATTGTAAACCTTTGGTGTTTCAGTTAAGCTCGAAGTGCTTACGGCAACTGGGAACCCCTTAGCCGTAGATTTTCTAGCATATAGGTTGCCAAACTGACATGCATATTTCCCGTCATCCTCACAGTACGCGATTCCGAAATGCATTTGGCGTTGTAAGAGAGTGTTGGGAGTACTCCTGCGCGGTCATGTGCGTTTGAGTATGGAGTCTGATGGCCAGTATTTCTGCTGTCTATAAGTAAATTGTGGCGGCGGTTACGTTCCTGGTGATAACCCCGAGCTCAAACTGTCACCCCCTGTTACCAGTCGTTCGTTGGTGCTGCGATGTTTCTGATCTTGGCGTTCGCCATCTATGTCTTGGATTCCTTGCTGCGCAAGACAACGACATGTTTGGGCCCAATGTCTCTTCCACGACACGGGATCCGGGACAGCGTCCTTTTTATCGCAGCTGGGTGTGGTCAATGTCCTGAACAGCACATCCATGCACACCGATTTCGCCTCCCTGGCTCGCTACTTAAAAATATCTCGCCTCATTGACGCAAGCTTACGGCCGCCGAATATAAGACTTGTTCCAACAGACTTTGTAGTCAGTGGATAAAACAGTCAGGAATTTAGTCTTACTGGCTTTTTTATCACTGCCTGTCCCAGGCAGCTGCTTAGAGAGCACCTTCTTTGAATTTCAATAATAAGGCATAAGTGCTCATTCAATTGGATGCCACTGAGTGAATAGCACTTAGTGGTTGAAACTGACTTGCGTCTTCACTCTGTGCCGCAACCTCTGAAATTAATTGGGTTGTCTTGAGGCAGGGAAAGGCGGTAATCTGTGTACTTTCAGTGTGCATCTTTCAATGTATGCGAACAGCTTCAAATTCTTTATATCAACTGCTCGCCATGAATGCCAATTTCCTTAGCGTGTCCACTCAGCTCGCGGAACAGCTGCCATAACAGTAGCCTTGAGCTGGTCAAATGTTTTGGTGAATCTCCCAAGGTGGAGTAGATTGGTTATAAGGGAGCAATTACTCACTGACATCCACGCAAGCGCAGCCATACGGCTACGCAGGAAATTGTACTGCTTTCTCGGAAGCTGTCAATTTGTAATTACCCCCTTACTAGTTGCCTTGAGCGTTCGCTTGGGCGGTTTCGGCAACAATCTGCAAATCTATGTTTTCCCACTGTTATTCGTTTTTTTCCTCCTCTCATATAATATTAAGGTCAAAAATGAATCCCTCAGCTACAGGAATACATCTGCCAACAAGGTGCACCCACGGATAAGTAGTGCCAAATCTAGATCCCAGGCTGATGCGGTTCACCGTAATGATGATGCGAGGTGACCTTTGATCAGCCTGCTAGCGGTCTGTACAAAGCTGTACCGAGGACAACAACACTGCCACGTACTGTAACTTCTGTTTTCATCTAACAGTTAAGAAACAAAGCCCCAGTGAATGTTAATGATTCGCAGTGCCAGTGCAAGCACTGCGGAAGAAAACCCTCACCCACAAGCAAATAACGATCATTGTTTAGTTCTTTTTGTGGAGCAACAACAGCACGGCCACAGGGCGCAATGGCCAACAACTTTTGTTCTACACGAGTTGAATTCAGAGACCTTTCCTTTTAAGCATACCACTCCAGCGAAGGCGAGCATTGGGCCCGATTGGAAAACGGGTGCGTGGCCTGCGGCACTCGGAATCGAACCCTGCACCTCCCGCATACGAGGCGGAAGCTCATGCCACACTCACGAATCAAATTTGTTTCTGCTTCTGCATGCATCTTGAATGAGTTTTAGTCTCCTCATTCGTCTAGCTTTTCAGTGCATGCATAACAACAAAAAGTGCACTTTTCACATATTACTTGAAAGTACTATTCGCGAGAAAATTCGGTGTTGCATTTCATGTTAGTTGTATCCCTACGCTTTCATCAGTTTAGCGCGCCATAACTAAATGTCGAGAAAATTCGCTGAGCGCAGTTAAAATCGCCAGCGTGACGTAGATTTGCCTCACATTTAGTCTTGTGACAAGGCGTGTTTGAAACCTGACAACGCGCATGTGTCGATTCTTAATGTGTGCATGTGTGTTTTCGCGCGTGTTCATGGAGAAGTTTTTCTTAATTTATGAAATTGACGCTTCTTTCTTTCAATCATGCATTGTCCCGCTGTCGTGCAACCGGTTTTCGTTCAGGTCAGTGCTTCCTAAGCAAAGCGTCTACAGAGCTTGCAGAGTGCACAATAAAAGTGTAAGTCCACTACTAACTAGTAGATACGTAATTTAAGAGAACACGTTGTTGGACGAGTCGGTCATTCATTGTAACATGGGTAATTGCGAACACACGAACAAGGACGTGCGTACCTTCATGTAATTTCATGCGTGTGCGCAGTTACCTGTGATAGTAAATATGTGCTGACCGGGACCTCCCAATTGTGATTAAAAATTGCTATTAAATAAACAGGGCTGCAATTTTTCACCTGCCACGCTAGAAATAAAGGACTGATTACGTCTATAACGCCGGAGTTTCCACTTCCAATTTGCAGTTCTAATAAATGTAGCAAGAGCTATAAAATCTCGGTAATTTCAAAAATTTTACAGCAGAAAAAAGTTTCAAACTTGGAAGGCCTGCTTCCGTGTGCACTTTTATTGAAATTTTAAAAAAGTTGCAATCATTGGCCAAGGCGAGACGCTTTTTATACTCCTAGACTGCCAAGGCGAGACGCTTTTTATACTATTCATGCGGATTCCTTGACCAAAGAAAAATATTCAGTCAGAGACTGATTTTTTTTCTCCTACAACACCCCGCCTTTTCCTCGGCTTCTGATTGTGTGCATGGACTCTTGTTCGCCGCAGCACATTTCTGAAGGGATTCTATGTAATCAAAGTAAGCACCACCACACGTGACCTGACAAGAAACCGCAGCTTTGTCAAAGCTCTGAAGTCTGAAGCGATCGGGCTAGCCTGAAGTGGGCATGCATGTTTGCACTTGCCTTAAGTCCCGAGGAACACCTGTGTCGTAGATTATGCAGGAGCCCCCGGAAGACACGTGTTCCTATTTTCATAAAATATGGCCCTGAGCCAAGTTGCGCAGACTTCCATTTTAGAGAAATATTTGAAACATGCCGAAAAGAGTAGCAGTCAATCACAAAACTGCGTGTCATCGGCAACCCGAAGAAACAGGGCGGATGTTCAGGCACAGCCCAAGGCCCGTTCCGCAAAGATGAAAGATTGTGTAACAGTGAGAGCAACAGCTGTTCTGGACCGCCAGAACTGGGAGCGTTCTTTGACGCCGTCAAGGCTCCAAACGTGGTAAACATTCAGACCATCCATCTGTATGTTTTTCCTGGAAAGCGCGCATAAAATGCGAAGCACACTTGCGAGCAGCCTTTTCCACCACAACGCGAGAAAAAACTAGGGCCATGTGCTTTACTTAGACTCAAGGCTGTTCGCTTTCTAACTTCGCATTTGCATGCTATTGCTTGAGGCTGCCTGCTTCAGTCCGGCTAGCATGAACGTGCGCGGTGGTATAAGCGGCCGGCGTAGCCGTAGACTGCATACGTTGCGTTCGCTGATGCATGTTATCTGACCGACGGTGCAAGATGAGCATTGGAATTTTATTTTGTCTCCTGCATACGCGTACCTGGGTGCAAGATGGATAGGCTGGAGCATCCAGAGGATGTTGTAAGTCAACAGGAGATTAGGAGTTATGAAAACCTTAGCACGCCGAACTGTCGTTTGAAACATCAGATAGCCACTTGATACTGTGAAATATCACATAGCCGCCAACGCCATTAGGTTTCTCTTTACACCAAGCAGCCTTTCTGGAACGGCCCTTGTTATATGCAGAGAATATCCGCTTTCCTGAAATCATCTATACTCAAAGTGTAACTCAAAGTGTTTCTTTGTGACGTTCCTGGGAATGTGTGTTCTATACCGGAGATGGAAAGTTTCTGTGTGACGATTATTACGTGCTCTAGTATTTTTCTCGTTGAATAGGAACCATGTGTTGTGTTATGGATTAAGAAGCAGAGAATAAAGATTGTTGTTGTTCACTCCCGGCTCTTTATTCCTGTTCGAGGAGTTCTTATTACTTGCGATAATGAAGTACATGAGAACGTCAGAACATCAAGAAAAGGTACTGCGAGCACGCAGCGTTGTTTATTGGCCGCTTCACGCTTCTGTTAACAAGTAAACGTACTTACAGATGAAATAACGGCGTGTTTATTTAGTCTTTTGTGGTGCAGCACATTTCCAACATCCGAAACAAACCAAAGGTGGCCGAACAAGAACATACAAAGAACTGTCACTTCAGTTGAGGTAGCCAACAACGAGTCACCTTTGCAGGCTCGTCACGTATATCGAGCCTATACGTAATTGGCCAGCGAATATTTTCTTCGCGGGCCGACCTTCCGATAAACTACGAAGCAAATTCTTGGGAAAAAAAATTGCCAGTCACATGCGCTTCTGCAGAGTTCCTAGTAACTTCATCCCCAAACGCCTTCAGTGCTATTCCACGTGGGAAATGTAAGTAACCATGCTGCATTTACCCATGCCAACGCATCTTTCAGTAGGTGTATGGTTGTCTGCCCACTTGCCCAGCTCACCCGTTACGCGTTTCTGTCTGGCGGTTCTCTACCGACCATAATGGCAGTGACAGCAAAGAGAGACGTTGGTGAAAGTCCTCGACTTATCGCGCTCGCGGGTGGACCACCAATGATACTGTTGAAATTGCATCCGCTGCTGAAAATAAAGAGCGATTTAAGGCGCACTTCCGCTTGGTGTGCGGGAGAGTGCATAATCAGTAATCTTACTGGCGTTTTACCACCGCGCACAATTATTCGTAAGTGTGCCTTTGAACTATATCTGGAAGATATAACGTTGTTAAATATTTGTGGAATGCTTCCTGTCGGCCAGAATAGCAGGACATGGGAATTCGAGCCAGTACAATTTCCAAGCCTACATTTTTCTCTGCCTTCTTGAACATTCAACAGCCCTTCTTTACGAGGAGTGTAAGTTTGCAATCGTATGAAGCCATGCCACCCAACAGCCTGGCTTTAAATATACCATTTCCGAGCAGCTTCGTAGACTGAGGAACGGCCGGGGACTGGCAGTCTCGCGTCTACATGTACATATTAACTGCAGGTAAGACAGAGGTGTAATCGCAACCTGCGCGCGTGTGTCTGTGTGCCCGTGTGTCTGACACGTGTTCGCTGGTCGATAGCGGGAAACTAGCATCTCCTTTCTTTTATGCCACCAACTGAATTTCAGGCAGAACAGAGAGGGGGTGCTAGCCTGCAGCCCAGCAAGCCACGCCTGTGATCTGGCCACAGTTCACACCTACCTATATGTTCCTCCGAGACTTTTTAATCTGGACGTTCGGAGAGGAAGAAGAGGTCGGCAGAAATGCAGGATGAACGTAAGGCAGCAAACTTCGGGCAAAAAAAAAGAGAAAATAGTGCGCTACTAAACCTGTGGGTGCTAATGGGCGCCTAACGTCTCTGCTCGCCCAAAGATCTGCTTCCAGATAGACGCCGCATCACCTCTCCGCGCGAGACGAGCCTTCGTCGTCATGCCACGGACACGAAGGAGCAAGAGCGCGCACGATCTGCGTGGGACGAAGGCCCGCGCTAATAGCCCGGAGTTTCTTCGCCCCGCCCCCCGACTCAATTAAAGGCCAATTTTAGACACCGTGAGATGTGCTAACACCCCAGCCACTGCGAATCACGTCCTTCCTCAAATCTCCGACGCTTTCTTTTCATTTAGTTCAGCCTTTTTCCCCCTTTCCTCTCCTGTACTTTTTTCTCACCTGGCTCATTTGCATGCGTCGCTGGAGGTATTAGTCTACTAATGAAGCCGCACCGCACTTCTGTGCTTCACTGCGTACTCTCTATTTCTCTTCCTTTCTGTCTCTCCTGCAATTTGGGTTCTTCGGACAACCTGCGGTGACCATAAATGAACGTGACCAGCTTGATTAAATTGTCCGCCACTAAGATCTCGCCTGAATTTGTTTACCAGATATCGATTTGAATAGAAGTGCTGCCGCGGGGAAGGTGTGCTGCTATTGCGCAGCTTTCCGGTCGGTTTTTCGCGTGTATCTGTTTAATTATACATTAAGCCTCAGCCGGACAGGGTATGCATTAATAAGGAAGATACTGCAGTCTATAGTTATTAAATAGAGAATTATGCAAAAATCAAAACCATCAATAACTATTTTCTCAGCGTCGCGAGATCCTACATGTATATTCTGAAAAAGTTTGTTTTCTCACAACTGGAGAACAAAAATTACGAAAGAACAAAGGCGGGAAAACCTGAGGGTGCTTGCCAACGTTTCGACAAGAGGAGAGGAGAGTCTTCGTCTGTATGTCGACAAGAGGAGTCGTTTCGGCAAGCGGACTTGCTTTTGTCTTCGACAAGTCCTCTTGTCAAAACGTTGGCAAGCACCCTCATGTGTTCCCTCCTTTCTTCACTTTGTGATTATAAAGAACCAACTGACCAACCTCTCCCTGCCATGAAAGAAAACAGAGATTAACACACCGTGGGAGATCCAGAAAGCGCACCTATATACACCACTAGTTCTACTGAAATCGCCGCCTAAACGCTTTATTCTTCTCAGAGCCCTCCAATGTGACTGCTTTGACGTAGACGCCTAGAACCAAGCTATAATGACTATTTGGGCAAGTGGGTATGGATCACGCAATAAATATGCAAGCAGACAAAGTGAACAAGGCGTACATCTTTTGGTCATCCTTAATAGTTATGGTGGTACAAACTATGCATTACATGCTATTGAGGACAAAAGCCACCAGGACGAACGGACTGCGATCTAGGCGCATAGTTGTTATGTCCGCCATCGAAATTCCGATTTCCCTATCACATGAGAGATCACGCGAATGCTCATCCAGAATTCGGCTCTCGAGCCAGCGGCTGCTAACAAAACTATGGGCTTTGGTTGCCGCCCACGCGTTCCGGAGGCTTTTGTCCCTGAAAGAACGGCTCATGAGCTCCGCTTGTGGACTCCATAAATATTGCTCTCAACATTCTTGCTTTTTTGTGATAACAAGAAACAATATATTTGTTCGAATGAACGCCCACCGACTCCTACATATATGCGTTCCTTTCGGTTACTTGCCTTCTGTTAGTGAAGGTTCAGCTATAGTTATATTCTTGTGTATACTAAACGGTTAATAAAATTCTCACAGCTCTTCATACACCGTAACTATAAAAGCGAGGGCGGCTATTATGTTCAAACCACACAGTGCAATGGGGATCATCGTGCGCTTAACCTGGAGATAGTCTAACGTTCGACGGAATACCGTCTGGTCAGGATGAAGCATAATAACAGGGTGAAGTTTGGGTCACTGACCAAGTCAAAAACAAACGAAAATGACGTTTCGGGTCCCGTACGGGACCCTTGTTCACAATAAGACTGTCAAAGAAGAAGGCGGGATTATATAGTCTTCAGGATTGTTCCTAATCTTTTTGCGTAGATATGATGAAGAGAGCCTTGATTCCTGTTCAAAGTATCTTTCGTCGTCTGGATGACTAATGATTCTAGATGCAGTCTGTTCAAATTATTTCTTTCTGTGGCTATAATCTCCGCCTCGTCCCAGGCTATCTCGTGGCCAGTGGTCTGCACGTGCTTGGCGATAGCGTTCTTTGATGCGCGATGGTTCCTTACGTCGCCTTGATGGTCTTTCATTCGTCGCTGGAAGTTCCCGGTTTCGCCGATATAGACGGATGTGCAGTCATGCACATCCGTCTACATCGGATGATATAAAATGACGTTTGTTTTTGACTTGGTCAGTGACCCAAATTTAACCTGGAGATGAATGAATGATTTGAATATGGGGGTTTTAACGCCCCGAAGCGACTCGGGCTATGAAGGACGCCTTAGTGGAGTGCTTCGGATTAAATAAACTACCTGGGGTTCTTTACCGTGGGCTGCTACAGCACAGCACGTGGGAGTTTTTTTGTATTTTGCCTGACCTTGGGATCAGCAGCCGAAAGCCAAAGGCACTAAGCCACCGCGGCGGGCTTCACCTGGAAGTGAGTACTATAAGCTAGAATATTAGTCTATCATTTCCTTCTCTAAGCCAGTAGTTGTATTTTGCTTTGCGTAATGTACAACGGTAAGTTAAATGCTTGTTATTACTACAAGGAACGGCTGGTCCCCCGTGTTGTGGCTAAGCAGAGCCATCATGTCTGACGAGTTGTCGGCTTCGTGCCGTTGGTAGCTCGTGCTACATGAAAGCAAAAGGGCATTAAATATATACTGTTGTCTTTGATGTCAAGGGCAAAGCAGGCCGAACAACTATGTGCTCTTTCCCTCTTTCTAAGATACAAATTGGTATTGAAAAAAGGAGCGCTGTGCAATTTCTGGGCTAAGTGTTAAACCGTTTTAGTTAAGACGTCTCGCAATGGTTCGAATATTGCTTCAATAGGACTGGCTTCAGCAACAGAGACCGGAAGACGTTACAAGAAAGACCTGTCATTTTCACATGCTGAATCTACATGCACTCCTTCCTACAATCAAGCTACGAAAATCCAGTGACGACGTGTCGGTTTTTTTTTATATGACCCAACCAATGCGAGGGCCCAGCATAAAGGTTCACTGGCTCGTGCTGCGTCCCTTAACACCGTCCGAGCCGGACGACATAGCAGACCCATTGTTGAGATTGTCCACGCACTATCTCAAGTCGCGCGGCCAGTTCTAGATATTGCACGCACACGTTGCATAGGAATCCGACAAGGCGAAAAAAAAGAGTGCACCGTATCAACCAACCAACATCGCCGCCGGCACATCAGCACGAATGTTGATACCATGCCTGCCATCTTTAACAAAATTCTATACCACTGCGTTTCAGCCGAAGCTAAACGTCCTTACAAACGCAACAAAGACCGCAGTTGGCCGCGTGATTGCACTCCTGTTATCACGCAAGGGTTACTGGAAGAAAATAAATAAAAATAAAATATAATAAGGTTCCAGCGACCACACATTAATTCACGAAAAATTTCGGTGCATCCTGCGCTAACGTCATAACGCCAACACTAAATTCATCTCATTTTACGAAAAAGGTGATTACACATCTTCGAATGTTGAGCTTAGCGATTTCTGCGATTCATTTCAATTTCAGGGCATAGAGGACACACAGTTGAATTAAACTGGAAAATTTTGAAAAAAAAATGCAAGCCCTAATCACAGAGTGCATCCCTGTTATGAAGACTCGTGACTGCTCTTGATTACCGTGGCTTACGCCAGCTCTTAAGCAGCTCAAAAACAAAGCAAAAAGATAATTCAAAGCTGCGAAATTAATTAACAGTTTACGCGCATAGCAGAGGTATCGTTCCCCATCAACAGGTTTTCAGCTTGCTACTAATAAAATCTGAGCGTTTCTTCTTTGCATCAACACTGCCATTATTAATCCGCAGCAACCCGAAACAGTTCTGGAGGATTATTAACCCGAAACGCTAGAGAGCATCTGTATCTCTAACTGAAAAGTCAGGAATTTGTTTATCTGGCTGCGATGTGACTGAGGTTCTAAATTGCACTTTCAGTGTAATGTTTACTCATGGAACCGGTACTATAGCCTCCCTCTCTATTCAATTTTACATCATTCGAGCAATGCTGATATCCCGTTTACACCTCACGGCATCACAAGCATTGTCTATTCTTTGAGCTTACGTCATCTGCAGGCATTGAAAGCATCAAGTCAAGGGGTCTGAAAAACACTAAATATGTAACTAGCAAAATTCTAGCACACATCTTTCAGCAGTATCTATGAAGTGGCACAGTCTCTCAAAACTGGAATGTAGGCAAGGTCGTTTCAGTCCAAAAGAAAGGCTCAGGTAACCCATATCGTCCCACCTCTTTCACAAGTGTGCGCTCAAAATTCATGGAACAGATACTTATTCTCATGCCATAAACATCTGACAAGCCATCAGCTTTTTTCACCCCAATCAGCACGGCTTTCAGAAAGGCCTGTCCCGCGACACTTCACTCCCATTGCTTCTAAGCGATATTAGTCCTAACTTGGACAAATGTCCCCGTTAGTGCACGCTTCCTCTATTTAGAAAAAAGCTTCTGATAATGTTCCCGACAAGCGACTCTTATTAAAACTTTCGGGAATAAACTTAAACACTTTTGTATTTTACTGGATCAAAGATTTTTCTCACTAATCGCTTGCAGCTTGTTTATGCCAATGATTATTCACCGAGCTTCGTTCCCATCGCTCCTGGTGTACACCAAGATGCAAATCTTGGCCATCTTCTTTTTCTTGTACATGTAATGACCTACCGAGCTGCGTCTGCTCTAATGTCCGTCTTCTTGCCGACGAGGGCGTTATCTACCCTATTGTCACTTTAGCTCTTCAGAACTGGCTAGAAAAAAGTCGAGGAATTGTGTCGCAATTGGTTAATCACTCTTAGTACTAACCAAACAGCCGCAATTACTTTCCACTGACTTCAGTGTCATCCTTTAAACTACTACTTACTGAAAGGGACGCATATTTCTTCAGTCTCCAGTTTGAAAAATATATAGATGTTCACATTTCCAGTAGTCTGAAATGGCTTCCTCACATCATAAATGTTTGTAACGGTGTGAACCGCACTCTTGGCTTCCTTCGACATAATTTAGGTCATTTGCTTTCCCACGTGAAGCAACTAGCATACGTGACCCTTGTGAGGCGTGAACTGGAGAACGAATGCGCATGATGGGAACCGCAACACCATAACCTAATCGCTACCATTGAATCGACTGGAAACCATGCAGCCAGGTTTATCTCTTCTGCTTACTCTCGCGATACAAGCATCCTTAATCTAAAACTTGAAACCGGTCATCCAAGCGTCCGAGCTCGCCGCAAAATATCTAGACCCTGCTTGTTTCATGAATTCTATCATGCCTTATCCCCTAGAATCGCAGTCCTCATGCCAATCCCCTCGACCTCCATCCACATCTCCGATAACGCGGTGGCTTATCCACCACATGGCCGAACGACGACCTTTATCAGATGCCTTTTTAAAGGGCAGCCATCGACTGGAACTATCTTCCCCCGCTGACGCCATCTTTTGACCCTAACGTAAGCCATTTCAAAACCGTCATCGAACAATTTTTCGTCCGTAAGCACCAATCCGATGGGTACCAACCCTGAGCAAAATCGTCCGTTGTCTGTTCGCTTGGCGCGAGCGCTCCGTCCCGCAGCACTGCCCGCTCTTCGTCGTATTCTACGCAACGAAAATCCGTGCTTTTGCACTGATTCGAATGTAGCGAACATTCTCTGTAGTTCTTCTGTTAATTAGGTCTATGCCACCTCTATCTAAAATCCCGCAAGATCACACCGTGCTCACCGTCTAGCAAAAACCAATCACTCGCCTTGAGTATTCTTTAAGCCCGAAGTAGAAGCCTGGGCGAGCTGGCAGGTGCTCATTCTAAAACAGCGCAAAACAAGGCAAGGACGAAGGAAACGCACAACATGAGCACTGACTTACAACTGAAGTTTATTGAGAAGAACGTGCACTATGTATAGGAAGAAAGTGGCAGATGTAATCAGAAGCAGTCGACGTCATGAGGTGCAAAGGGCCATAAAAGCGATAAAAAGAGTAAGAGGGTGGTAAGAATAAAACACGATGAAATCTCAAAAGAGGTGGTAAAAGTGAACAAAGCTCAATGATTGACTACGTAGCGGATAATGTCACATGGTGTAAAGGGTCATAAAAACGATAAAATACATCTATAACAAAGAAAAACCGACAAAACCTAAAAAGTGAATGGCATATGAAGGTGGCAAGGTTTTTCTGATGACTGCAATAACCGTAACATTAAAATCAATAACACGATGACATGATTGAGTTTAGCATGCGCGAACAGCAAATTGAACAAATTCTTCTAAGAAGGCAAGTTCACTCCTATCCAATACACACTGACGCACTTACACAAAGGGGAAGAGGTAATCAAAGAGCACATATCCTCACGAAGGTATCTTTTTTTTTCCCAAAAGGAACTTCATTTCTTTGTCTGATAAAAGCACAGACGGCGCACTGACACAGGAGTGTTTATTAAATTTTATGATAAAGGCTTCAATCACTTCACTAGTTGATCAGCGTGGCGGCCTATGACTCTGCATTGTGCGAATTCTGGTCAGCAGGCGCTGCAGTTTTCTACATGGGCTGCTATATGTCCTTTCTACCCTTTTTGCACATCTTTGTTATGTTAACGCAAACGGTCATTAATGCACCTTCCCGTCTGTCCAATGTATTTCTCACCGCATGTTTGCAATCTGCAATCACATCTGCAATCGTGCTAACCCTTCTCCCAGGACAGCAAGAACATGCAGGACTAGTTATCAGAAACAATTCGTCCCATGAGAAAAGGAAGTGATTTCTTCAATCCCCTTAACATGCGATGACAAATACATTGGACAGACGGACAGGTGCATTAATGACCGTTTGCGTGAGCATAACAAAGATGTGCAAAAAGGGGAAAAAGGACATATAGCAGCCCATATAGAAAACTGCAGCGCCTGCTGGCCAGAATTCGAACAATGCAGAGTCATAGGCCGCCACGCTGATCAACTAGGGAAGTGATTGAAGCCTTTAACATAAATTTTAATAAACACACATGTGTTAGTGCGCCGTCTGCGCTTTTAGCAGACAAAGAAATGAAGTTCCTTTCGAAAAAAAAGGATACCTTCCTTTCTTCTTTCACTCCCTCCGTTATCCCTTCCCTTACGGCGCGGTTCAGGTGTCCAACGATATATGAGACAGATACTGCGCCATTTCCTTTCCCCCCAAAACCAATTATTATTATTATTATTATTATTATTATTATTATTATTATTATTATTATTATTATTATTATTATTATTATTATTATTATTATTATTATTATTATTGAGGATATGTGCTCTTCGATTACCTCTTCCCCTTTGAGCAAGTGTGTCAGTGTGTATTGGATAGGAGTATACTTGCCTTCTTAGAAGAATATGTTAATGCCAAATTCAATCATGTCAGCGTTTTATTAATTTTAATGTTAAAGTTATTGCAGTCGTCAGCAAAGCCTTGTCACCTTCATACCCATTCACTTTTTAGATTTTATCGGTTTTTCTTTGTTACATAGGTATTTTTCGTTTTTATGACTCTACACCATGTGACATTATCCGCTACGTATACCAACCATTGTGCTGTGTTCATTTCTACCATCTCTTTTGAGATTTTATCATGTTTTATCCTTACCACCCTCTTACGCTTTTATCGCTTTTATGGCCCTTTACACCTTATGACGTCGACTGCTAATGATTACATCTGCCACTTTCTCCCTATATATTGTGCAGGTTGTGCTCAATAAAGTTCAGTTGTAAGTCAGCGCTCGTGTTGTACGTTTCCTTCGTCCTTGTCTTGTTTGCGCTGTTTCAGAATGAGTCTTTTAGGCTGTCAATCGGAGCACGTGATTTTCAACCTCCCTCAGTAATTCTTTTTCTAGGTGGTTCCTAGCAGTCCAAGTTGTGACTTGCATGCATGTAGCGACGCCCACCCGAAGATCGTGACTATGACCTTGGTGAAGTCCCTCAGTAAACTGTATTCAGCTGTTGTTAACCTTGGGAACGCATCAATGCTAGCAGTACTCCAAAAAGGGAACTCCGAACAAATAGCAGCGCGCCTTCCCGCACGCATCACTCAGCGCGTAGGTCGAGCGAGTATGCAAATATGGCGCCCTCTGAGTTGCGCGCCGGCAACGGCGCCATCAGCTGTCCTCGTCGCCTCTGAAGTAGGTGAGCCAGTAGACCGCGTTGACCACAATGAATGACAGCGGGAAGATGACCCTGGACACCCTGTCGACCTTGCTGACGCTGTTGATCCACAGTTCCTGGATCTGGCTAGACATCCTTCGCCGCGCCATGAGCGAGGGCCTCTTCTGGCGCTGATGGTCGCGCCGCCTGATGCTCCTCCGGCTGCGTCCCGACCCGTGCCTCGAGCCCCCTCGCTGCGTGAGGCACGGCGGAGGCGGAGGCGGGGCCTCCAGTCCGCCGTTGAGCGCGCTTTCCGCTGGCACCTCGCCAGGAGGCGTGTCGGGACACTCGACGAAGGCTACGGTCGCTTCAGGGCGTTCTGATTCGCTGCAGTAGATGGCCTGTAGGGAAGGATCAAAGCAACGTTGGTCGCATGTTTTCAGCGATAATCATGACTAACCCACTTATGTCCACTGTAGGCAAAGGCCGCTCCCATTTATCTACCAGTAACCCAGTCCAGCTGCGACGACCCTATTCCCGCAAACTTCCTTGCGCTGCGTAACAGGTCTGAGCGCCACTTTGGTCCTTGGTCCACAGCCGCTGAGGACCGGGGATAAATTGGCAAATTCATATATGACGTGGTGGTCAAGTACTAAAAGACGATGCGTAGTAGTGAATAACGACCTGTGTTGAGGAAAAAGTGTCCTCTTTCACTCTTATTTTGTTGTATATTTAGTTCATTGTCTAACCTCGGCTCTGCCTACTAAGTTGACCCGCACCACACGGCCTTCTGTTGCGAATCAACTTGATGCACAACTCATCACCGAGCCTGCAATCGCGTAAGCAAGAGCTAAGTATAGACAGAATATAGGAGAATATATACAGTCCATCTCCGGCGTTTGAGTACAGTAGCTGTCACCAACAAAATACTGTGGTTAAGGCATTAATGTCGCAGCCGCAAAAGAGGCAGGCAAGTGAAAGACCAACTCCCTCGGTTAGCGATTTGGGCGGGCTCATTTCGTTCACCACTTGTAAATATGGACAAATGGGACAACATTACCCAACTGCAATATTCGTTTCGATTTATGCATTCTTCCCTATTTCTGCCTCGACTGACCGATCAAGGCAGCGATAGCAGCGTAGTTCTTGGTGCGAGTGCATTTCAGACAGATAAAAACCACGCAGTACGTAAATTATTTCGTCTTAATTATAACGTCATGCATTTCATAGATGGTAGTAGCAGATTGTTTACTGCACCATATACGAGGCATTGCAAGTTCAAGGCCTCTTGTAACGCATATTTGCACTAGATTTGGAGTAGATTTGAAGTGCGCGCGCAAACCCTCCGGTAGCTCAAAAACGAAGAAAAACAGTACTAGGCTTGCTGTAGCTACCGCACGTAAGCGTTAACACGCCAAAACGAGGAAAAGTGCGTTGTATTCTGGTGGAATTTCTTCTCGGCTGTGTTGACATAAAATCGGAGTTGCGTAAACGGTCCCGGCTGTTATAAGGGAATCGTGACGGAGCCTTGCGAACGGATGTCTGGCGAACGGAAGATGAAGGTGCCTCATGACATCTCGCCTGTCAAGGTTTTGTGCTGCCCTTGGTCAAATATGAAAAGCAACGCACTGAATCCACATCTTTGAGCGAACACAGTACACGCGCTACCTGAAGAATTCGGAGCCGGTGGCAACATGGCAGGCTGGCATCACGACGCTTCGCACATATACAACCATGCATTTTGAAGGCAATGCTACAGGTTGTTTTTTTATTGTTTAAATAGACTGATCCTTTAGGCAAATATAACCAAGCGCTTGCATCCCATGCAGTTTCTCAATATTGCCTAGAGGAAAAGCAGGCGACACTGCCCTTCGTCCATAGTGAAGAGGAGCAGGGCTGCCGGGAAGAGGAGGTTTCGCATTCAGCTCCCCTATTGTAAGGCATGAAACATGGATTCAGCCATAACAGTGCGACTCTTCTCGCGGCAAACTTCGAAGAAATGCTCTGAAAGCTTTCGTGCCGGCCTTACACCGTTATTAACACATTTATTTAAACGTGAAAATAGCATTATTAAAATCATTCATCTGCGCGCGAGAGCATCGCGGCGCACAGCAGTGCAGCTGCCGATTGCGATACAGGATCCACGTTTCCGGTCCAACACTAGCCAAGCTAAGTAACTAACCTCGTCTTCCCGGCATTCCCGTGGCGGATGAAGCGCTCTTTGAGAAACTCGAATAGACGCCAGCTTTCCCTCTAGGTATTTCTCTATGGTTAGATCACGTTAAAACTGCTGTTCGCCGTGGATTTTAAGGAACAAAGCAGGGCTCAAAAGGAATCAAGCGCAACTCTGCAGTCAGAGGGAAACAGAAACGTCGTGTAGGGCATCAGCACTGCGCGTTCGAAGCACTCGCTCCCTGATCTAAGAACCAAGTAATGGGTCACGTGGCGAAAAAGGTGATCCTCTTTTGTTAAATAAAGTAAATTGCTGGGCTAGTTGGTTCATAATGCACAGATGGTGGAACCAGCGAAACTGACGCAGGACAAGAACTAGGAGGCACACACAAACAACTCCCGCGGAAGGAGGAGGAGGTTATGACGTGGGCGGAAGAATGCGCAACCTGAGGCTGGTTCCACGGCACACTGCATGGCTATATGACTGAGCCAAAGCTGTAACAGGTTTCGGTGATGCTAAGCAGGAAAACTTAGCTCTCCAATTTCTTTTCTTAGTCTCTGTTGAACTAGCACGCGTTTTCAGTTCTTGTTTGATCATGCTTGTTAGAATGTTCTATTGTTGCAATTTTGCCCTGGTATTGAATATATTTTTCTTAAGAACCAAAAATCCGTTCCTACTTTTGTCCTATTTGTTACGTTTGTGTCACTTGACCACTCACTGTAGTCACACTGAGCTTAGGACCTTTCAAACTGCCATTTGTAACTTTTTGGTTTAAACCCACCAAAAAGACAGCTTATCATTCATTCATCGTGCGACGCAGTAAAGACCTACGTTGGTTGGTAACGCAATCATCTTCTTGTGGTGCAACCTCGGACAGTGGTCGCCAGCATCTCCGTAGGGGGCGCTTTCTAACGGCTGCTGCTCGTCACTTCCGCTCTCCTCCTCGCCGCTGTCTTCTGAGGAAGCCTTAAGGCGCTGGGCCTCTACCTCAGGGGAGTAATAGAACTCTCCGCTTCCAACCTGCGATGGCAAGCAAATATTTGAACACTGTTCTTCTGTATCACAAACAAAGTGTGTCTGCTTGCAGCACAAATACATATATACAGTCCAGCTCAATAATAACGACCACAGAACGAACGCTCGTTTATTACAGCAAAAGCTTTACTGCGCTATGTAGGCGGGGATCGTGTCCGTAAAATGTGTCGGCAGCAGTTGTGGGCAACTCAGAAGAAATAGCGTCAAACGAGTGGTTGTAATCGAATGAGGATGATGTGAGAATGCTGTCCGAAAAAAAAAATTTCGAAATGGGATGAATACTTAATTAATTAGAGCCAAAAATGTCCAAAAAGTGGGCGGGGCCAGAGCAAAAGTTCCGCGAAATTTGAAAACGCCGGAAGTAGGCGGAGCTACAGTGTAGCGCCATATTCGAAAAACCGAAAGTGTGTACGGAGCCAAAGCGTGGCGCCATGTTTGAAAACTCCAAATGGGCAATCACGTGTCCAGAGATAAGTGATAAAAAGAATGATAAATTTCAGGCAGTTAGGTAAAAAAATGAGAAGCAAAAAATAATGGGCGGGTAATTAGACTGGACGGGTATATAGTGAGTGGTACTAGGTATGTAGTTAGTGGTAGAGGCATTAGGGTTATAGGACTGCGTCTCAAATGCAACTAACTACGGCCGCAATATTCGGTTATAACGAAAAATGTTGTACTGTGAACTCACGTTTCCCGCAAGTGCGCGGAGACCGGAGCGTGGTTCCAAAGCACCGTGAACATATCTCCCGTCCCCAAAGAAAACATTAAAAAGGTTGCATTGACAACAGATAACCACTGGCTGAGCGCGTGCCGCAGGGCTTCAAGATCTTTCTAGTGCTTGCCTTGCTGTGCAAAGCATTGCGGAAGAAGGAGCGCGGTTTCCGCGATTAAGGGTTTGTAACTACCCTTGCATGGTCGCAAGGGCAATTAAGCAAAATTTTAGATAAACCTATTACAAAAATTAATTACAAAGTATTAAACAACACAAAGCTAACAAATCGGACTTGAAAAGGAAATATTTACGCCCGTTCCGGACCCGACGATGCAGACAACCTGAAAGTGCTTCTCCTTTCAGTGTTAAAATTTCGCTCTGGTGCGCGGTTCCTTAAAATAACAGAAACTTACGAGGCGTCATCACTGCTGCTCAAAGAACTCCACCTTTTATTCTTCAAGAGAGATATCATCTTATCTTTGAAGTTCCTGGTAAATAAAGGTTTTCTGCAAAATTGAGCAGCTGGGTTCAAACTCAGTATAAACGGTCCAAGAGTGATAGAACCTACTGCACGGCAGACATCCGATTGTGAAGATTACAAAAGATGTTATTTGACACGCTACACAGAAAGCTGTGAGACCGCGATGACATTTACGGGGTTTCCACCATGGTAAGCTTGTCGCGCCAGGCGAGGCCAGACAACGGAGCGAACCTCCGATGGCGCAGCGTGGCCAAGATATTCCCGAGGAAAGGAACATCCAGCGGAACAAGGTGAGGCAAGAGGAAGTGCGGGGATTGTTCATTGTGAGGATAGGTGAGCTACGTGTGTTTTGTTTCAGGATAAACACCGCAGACACACCTGACAATGAGGAACGCCAGATAGGCTATGGTGTGACGTGTTATGACCCGCAGGGAATTCTTTGTGTTCGGCGAATGTATTTCTCGAATGGCGTGAAAGGTCAGCGCTGAGGATGTGCACAGGCGGTACGAGTTATCAACTGCCGGTCCTGCAGTATACTAAATAAATGCTGAACCTTCAATGCCATAACATGCGAACAGAGAGATCACAAAAATGCTTGGTTTTTTCTTGTTCTTTTCAACATTTCACTTGGCTTTGGTATGATCTCCAACAAAATTCTCACCTTAGTAAAGTAATGGACAATGGCGAATTCAACAATAGTGGCGAAGACAAAACCGAAGCCGATGGCCACGTAGTAATCTAAGGCAGTGCAGTAGGGCACCTTGGGTAAATCGTTCCTGCTTTCCAGTGCGAGAAACGTCATCGTCAGGATGGTTGTCACCCCTGAGAAAAAGACAAGGACAGAAAGAAGTACAGCTTTAGTGTATTTCTTTTAAAATATTTATCTTGCTCTACAATGAGAACTGAGTGAAACCTTCATTAGGCATTCAGAAGTAATTTCCTTAAGAAAAAATGTGCATATTCAGTTGATGCAAGTATGCTGATGATATTCGAAACAGTGTCGAAAGACACTGGTGGCCCCATTTTTCTTATTTTTGTTCTCTGTAAGGTGGTATTCAAAAATTCCGTTTTAAATTTTGTTTAGTCATTATTAATTTGAGCCCAAGTAAACAGCAACAAATGGCGACAGATACGCAATCTCGTTTTTCCATCAGTGTGGTGGAATATTTTATCTGCGCAAAAGCTATCCCAGAGGTTGTCAAAAGAAGTGTTGCCTTCTCAGACCGAATGGCTTGAAAGCCACTCTGGGGATCCTCCACTCGGCCTGCCGAATGCTCCAGTCGAAAATGCAGATATCTTCCTACTTCTCATTACATTTCAAGTTCTTTTTTTTTTACAAGATTTCCAACATAGCATAAGTTGGGACTAGGTGTATACTATAGGTAGTCATGCAGGCTATTGTCGTGCAAGTTGCGAAGCAGGCTCCGGCTCCTACTGTTCTCCCTCATCCACCTAAAGAGGCTTTACTCTCTTGTCGAAGGAATTTCAGCGTGCTTAAAGGTGCACTAAAAAATAATCTGAACTTGATTTTTTTTTTTTGTCGCGGGAACTCGATCTACACGTTCAGAGAATTCTTAGAAACTTCGAATTATTGTTCTGTGTGGTCGATTTCCCTAATTTAAATCAGACTAAACGTCCCGGCTGCCGACTTTTTTTTAACTGAACGCTGAAGGTAGGAGGAGTCAACCAAGGCGGGGAGTGCCTTTCAGCCAGTCCCGTGGCGGTTTACCGCTCTGCCATCGGCGGAGTGACACGTAACTAGAAGAATCCACGCGTATTTTTATTTCTGTGGGCCTAATTTGCGACTATATTGTCTGCGACTGAAACTATTTATTCATCGAAATCTAAAAAACAAAATAAAAGCGAAAGCGAAGCCGCCACGGTACTGACTGAAAGGCACTCCACATGTTGGTTGACTCCTCCTACCTTCAGCGTTGAGTTCAAAAAAAAAAAAAAGGAGGGAGCCGGAACGTTTACTCTGACTTAAATTAGGGAAATCGGCCACACAGAACAATAATTCGAAGTTTCTAAGAATTCTCGGGACAGTTAAAATACAAGCTCATATTCCTCTTTAGTGCACCTTTAAGTAGCCTAGTCGCCGAGGCTTTTGTCCCTGAACACGTTTATAGCCGGACGTCAACTGCTGCAGCAGGCGTTTAACATTTCGAGCACGTGCTATGTTATCCGCCTTCTTGAGAGCAGCGTCGGTGAATGGCCGGCAGAAAAGGGACAAAGGTCGCCCCATCCTTCACTCTTCGAAGAAATACTTCCACCTGTCTCCTTAAGCTGAGAGTAAGGGGGGAAATTCCCGCAGCTATTACGACGAAGCTGCTGGTGGCGACGTCAAAGCTGTGTCTCCTCTTTTACTGCGGTGGCGAAAACGTCTTGGTCTGTGCGTCTGTGTGAAGACTTCATCTTGCGGCACCCTCCGGGCCCGGAAGTTGCCATCTCTGGAGCACCTTCCGGTAAACGTGCACCTCCTATCTACGAGTCTTCCCCCACCTGTACCCATGCAGCAGCGGAACGAAATAGCGCCGGCGAAATCAAATTCAAAGACGCAGTGGCAAGACGATCAACGCAAAAGCGAAATGTACTACAACCATTACTGCAAACGCAGTTTTGTCCCATCACAGCGAATGATCGCCTGCGCACCTGTTTTTATTGGCATGAACATGCTATGCTAGCAGAGCCAGCCAGCGGCACCTGCTATCCCTTCTCGCAGAAGGCAAGAAATTGCACGAGAACTGACAACACAGTGCACAGCAATGATAATAGTGAACTGAATCACACAGTGCTCTACGGACGGCGTGCGATCATTAGTTGCTCACCGAGGGCGATCCTGTCCGCGGTGGCTTCGCGGTTAATCCAGAAGGAGACCCACGAGAGCACCACCAGCAGGGTGCATGGAGCGTAGACCTCGATCAGGAAGTAGCCCATGTGTCGCTTCAGCTGGAAGCTGACAAGCAGTGTGGCAAATGGCCCCTCTGCGAAAACACGCGGCACACTCTGCATGCGACGCGGCTCCCCGCGACAGCAGTTACTTCTCTCAGATATGCTACACGTCAGAGGCACAAGGTTCCATACTGAGGGCTAGAGAACACGCAATGTTGCTCTCGTGCAATTTTTTTGTATCCCCTCTGAAACAAACAAACCCAATTGGTCGTCGTCCGCAGAGCTTTACAACAAAATTTACTCAGCCTTTGTTTATTCTTTGTTCTTTCTTTTAAATCCCTCTCGGCACTATATATATATATATATATATATATATATATATATATATATATATATATATATATATATATATATATATATATATATATATATATATATATATATATATATATATATATATATATATATATATATATATATATATATATATATATATATATATATATATATATATATATATATATATATATATATATATTGCAACCGAAGTCACTAGTAGGAAACTGGCGCTTTCGCCATAGCTCGCACCTGTCTCCTTGCGGCGGCAGCGTGACATGTGAAATGCATTTATTCCTTGTTTCCACTGTAGTGATGCAAGGCGAAGTTATTGTTTCTTTTTATTTTATTATTTCTAACAAGGGGGGCACAACGGTAGCACAGAAAATGTTTTTCAATATTATCCGCTTGTTACGAGTTTTGCTGCCAAAGCTCTGCTTCAGTTGTGCCTCCAGCAGGGGAAGTTTGGATGCACGATGTCCTGTGTGCCTAACGCGCCTGTGAAACAACTGAATTTTAGTTTGTTTTTTTTTTTACTGAGTTTTCGCTTTTTCTTGCAACTGGACACAGAGAAAAATCGGGTGGTCACTGAGGTCATGTCACAAGAATCCAGCCGTAACATTGCTGGGATTATAATTTATTATAAAAAGTTAAAGCAAAGTAGAAGACTTTGGTGTAACCCTGGTTGGTGAACTAATCATATTTCATAGAGTATGCATCTGGTATTAACTTCAATTCCTTTACAGGAGTACAAGGTATAAGCATTATTATGTTTAAATCCCCACCATAAGGGAGAGCAAGTCTGTTGTCATTTGTGAACCTCAGCAGAGATCCAAAGAATTCAAAGAATGTTTTTAGGTTACCCTCTGGCGGCAGCATACCGTAGCGGTAGCTTTTTTATTAGAACTCAGAAATCTGTATACTGAATAAAAGATAAAATCGGTTCATAATTTACCTCCGTTATTATTCACATTGAAACTCCTCCTCCTCTCCCGAGTTTACGATTAAGGCTGCAGATGTTGTAACCAGATATATTGTAACAATCATCCGTAGTTTCGTACCAAGTCTCCTTAACATATTCACACTAAACTCACGGCTTAGTTCCCTGAGAAAACTCTCCAGGCTGGTAGTTCTGTGTCTAGCCGACTGCATGTTAGCATGAAATAGTTTGAAAGAAGTTTCAAAACAATTAAATAATTCATACTATTAGAGGCTACGTACTCGTATGGGACTATAAAAAATGTAGTTCGAGTTCAACATCATCGACCTTATCAAGGTCATTCAAAGTCTGAATGCGCCAAGCGGTCTCCCCATCAGCTCGTCCAACATAGATTCGATCGTTTCTATGCCATACAAAACTGAAACTAGTTTGCTTTACCCCATTTCTTTGCCTCGAAAAGTAGAGCCTTTGACAGCTTGGTTAGATTTTCTTTATGTAGATTGGAGATGAGCTACTCCTTAGGTCCTGCCTCTTCTGAGACCTCTCCTTCCTTGTTTGTTCTTACGAAAACAGAACGATCATGCCTGCTGTCTTTCCAGGTTTGGCCGGAAAGCGGTGAATGGTAAAGATGTCGTCGTTACTCAGGCTAGGAACGTTTAATGCTTTATCCACAACACTTTCATTCTGAACCAGGTTTTCATATCTGCTCGGCTAACTCCATGGAACTCTAGGTTCTGTTTACGGCTTCTCCCTTCCAGGTCATTTAACTGTTCCTTCTCAGTGTCCATTTCAGACTGCTCCCGAAGTTAAAGGGTCTGTATCCATTTTTTTTTCAGTCCTTTTATCTCAGATTCATGGCGTGTCGATTCGGTTAAGATCTTTTCATAATTCTCGGGCGAATTTAAAAATCTGTTTTATCTACTTGCCAGAACATCTCAGTGTTTGTGACGGTGAGGTACAATAGGAACTCCCGATAAAGAACGGTAAAGGGACATATCGATCGGCCTCTCACCTTTTCTGGAATAGTCACTGATGTTATCAGTGGGCGTTCGAACAAGGTCAAACTGGTTCAGCTTCATGTCCGAGGCAATCACCACACGCCGCTTCGGGTTCCAGCGAAATATCACCTCTTTCGCTGGATACCCAGCTGAAGAAATAAGAGCAAAGTACACATACGCTAGCGCAGAATTTGTCATTTCATCTTTTTTTTAATTGTTGGTTTTCTCTTCACATTAACTTTGTTAACACTAGCAAAGTATGGACTCATTTACATCAAATTTTGGCCTGAACCCAATTCAATGCTCAGTTTTAAAAAAACGGCACAAATTTTAAGGAGCTAACATGCACCCTTGTTTTTTTCCAGTCACGTCGAGCTCTCTGAGTGTAAATATTTATTTCAGGTCGTTTTGTAAACTTGTACAAAATTAGCATAATCAAAATGTTAGGCACTTTTTCTTTACCATGAACACCATAAGTTTGACCAAACCTTCGTGGGGAAATTTTATTTGTTATTTCCACTGTAAAACGATACATAAATGAGAATTTCACCTGTTAAAGCATTGAACTTGTGAAGGCACTGTCTCTTTCACGCTTTAATCAAACGCTCAATTCGACGCCTTTGCCTGCGGAAGTCCTATTAAACTGGGGACACAAAAAAAATGCGTGTCTAGAAAAGTTCGCAACACTTACAGCTTCCTATCCGCAGTGGACAGCGCTGGGTATCCATTGGGAATTTCTCCAAGTTCATGGGGCAGCTGGCGCTCACAGTGAGCCTTGCAACGACCAAGGGAAATCAAGCCCATGGTTAGAACTTCGTCCCCTCGGTTGACTGTGCGAAACTTGTATTCAAGCAAAAATCCAGTCGGAAATAGGGCAGTCACTCTGGCTAAAATATTTATCACAACTGGAGAAAAGAAAAACGCGCACTGCTTTGCAGGCGGCTTGCACAACATGAAAAACAAAAATAAAAATAACCGCGGCGCCGGAAAGAAAAAGTGCGGACGCACTCGGCATGAAGAATGGCCAGTGTTTTATTAATAATGTTCTTGTTAGTGTCCTGACGTAAAAGCGCATGGCCTTGCGTCATCCAGAGACATCTGCGTTTCATGTTAAGCGTCATTTGTTCTCAGCCAAGGAGCGCCATTAATCTTGAAAAAGGCAAATGGACGACTGCAAGTCACTGCAGTTGCAGGAATGCACAGCTTATTCCATTATGCCACATCGGAGGCAGCGCTGGCGCCAGATTTCTGTACACTGTGTAACCACGCGTCATTTCAACGATGCACAACCGAAGCACTTCGGCTCTTCCCGTTTCTGCTGGAAACGGCAGAAAGAGTCTCTGCTCTTTATTTCCACCAGAGGCGCTAATTCTCCGTTAGAGCTTTGCCCTTAAAAAAGACAGCGCTGCATCGCGCCACTCTCTGGCTCGGTTAAGATGTTTGCCCTGGAAAGATGCATGCCGCAGCACCAACCGTTACTCACTTTTCCTTCTTCTACCACCATTGCACTGCGGTGAAACCGTCCACTCGGAATGAGAGAGCTTTTGTTTGGCTCCGAACCATTACGCGTTCTCGTCGGCACTGTCGACTAGGGCCAATTGAGAAACGGCTTTTGCCGTAATCGCTTCTATTCACTTTGTCATTCAGGATCGTTTTCCTAAATTCCTTTTCTCTCTGTCTTCAGCCCACTTGAAGGGTTGGCCCAGAGCACATGAGAGGAAACTTTTAGGGCGCTCGGTCTTATGAGCAACAAAATATCTCGTTTTTTATTAGGCGACCAACCAGTCAAATGGCGTGGGCCATCCTGCTTTCTTGAGAGAAAAAAAAATGTTAAAAGGAACCTACTTAATAAACATATGCACTTCAGATCCAGAGCATTGAAAGATTCAAGTACGTACACGAGCATATTATAATTTAGATGCTTTAAATGAACAATTGGCTTTGATGCGTTTGTTGAAACAAAAACAAAAGCTGCCATTGACGTTATGAATTCAACTTAGTTGCCTATTCACGCTAAATTTGTGTCGGAAATAAAATATAAACCTCGAGAGCATTTCGCACCTGTCGTAAGATCTAGGGATTAAAAGACATTGGTCTAAATAATAATCTCTCTTTTGATAAGTTCAGCGGGGTATGGTCCGTGTTTTTCACGCCAAGTAAATGTTTTGTATAAAACCAGCGTGTCGCCTTTTAGAAATTTTGCTGATTCTTTCAGTGCTTACTGCGTAAATGTGCATTAGAAGCTTCTGCTGAGGCACAAAGGCTGAGCTGCTTAAAATCCTTGATTCCGCGATTGTCTGTTCGCGCTAAGCAAAACCTGCACGCCCCACTGCTTTTACCGCACTATCTTTTGTCAGTGTGGAATGTCGTAAACAGTAACCTTATGTACCAACGCATGTGCTTAGATCTAGAGTCTTCCACTGAAAAGGTTTTAAAAAAACGATACTAATGCCACTGTGATGTTTGACAGTAAGATCCGTTTTGGGATTCATAACGCACGACTTGCCACTAACTACACGTACATAAGTGAAAATGCCATGCTGCGAGCTCATCTGGCATGCATGTTTACGCGTTCGAGTCACAAATACAAGCCAGAGCACATTTTCCTGTAATGCCGGCGCTCACCAAGATCACTGGCTAACGCTACGCTACTGCTGCTTCCAGCGCAGAAAGCATAGCATGCTTCTACCCTCTCTACCAGCGTTCACCATCCAAACTTGAGTTGAAATTCGATTCCAAATGGCTGCTGAAAGCTATCCATTCGCGGTACACTGGCTTTGAATTCCACTCAGAAAGAGCCACTACAGGTAAATTAGACTCGTCAAGCGTCGTGTCAGTTTCGGAATCTCTTTCGCCTTTGGACGTCCTTAAACATTCACCACCATCAACCATTGAACATCATCAATCATTGACGTCATTTTTTTCGCGGCACAGCTGTATAGCAGCAGTAGCAACCCATTGCGCCTTAGGACTATTCATAAAAAGAATGGCAATGGAGGTTCCTTAATTATGCCCCTGCGACAGCGTCTACCAGGGAGTCCGCTAAACGCCATGGCTTCTCCCTTGGGTACAAGGAAACGTCATGGAAAGAAAGTATTCCTCACTATATGTGTAATCGTCAGCACCAGCAACTTTGGAACAATAGCTGTACAAACGTCATTCTCCGGAGTACAATGTGCGGCCGTCGGCACCGTATAATGTAGTACCAGAAAACTCCTGCGTAGTCAGCTACCCAATGAGATTGTCGCCTATGTACACTTCAGCCATTAGGGACATGTGAGCTGCAACATATCCTTTATCTCGCTCCCTAATATTTCCCTAATGTCCCTAATCGTTCTCAAGAGTGTGCAAACTTGGGTCACCTGGTCCCGATAACACTTGGAGTGGATTCGCTTATGGGAAAATCGAGCGTCGTGCGCCGCAACTATCGCCGTTGGTATTTCATCGTGCCAGGCAATGTAGAGAGGGGATTTCTCCTGTCTATTCTCAGGGTACCTCGACGAGTAGAGCACCGTGCCGTCCTGTGCGAGGCGAACGAACTTGTTCGGCTGAGTGATCGTGTGCAGGTAGGAGTGCTTGCCGTTCAGGAAGGACGTATCTGGCCGCCATATCTTCTGCAGCATGGATATGGAGAGAGTCATGGATGACATTGAGCCGCGGAACGCCAGCCTGCGGTCCATCCAGCTTTGCCGAAAGTAGCAGTCCATGGAGTACGACTGCAAATTAATCGCCACGTACGCTCACATCAAACATGGCATCCGAAAACAGAGGGGTTAAAGCGGCGCAAGAAGCGGACGAAACAATACCAAAGTAGCAATTATCCCTGTAACGCCTATAAGCAAAAGAAACATGGGAGAGAATTCGCAAGATTCCGCTTATTCGCCTCTAGAGTTCCCTACATTGCGGAAATGTAAAAAAAAAACTAGCAGATTTGTAAAGAAATTTATTACTACTGAAAAATTAAAATTGGTGGATAATGATATTATTTGCGTGTTTAGCAGCAATAACATTTCGCGTGAATAGACAGATGCCTTTAATAAACAAATATCAAAATTAAAACAGCGTCCGTCACCGAATAGAGCGCAATAGAACCGTGCAAATTTTATACTGTCGTTAACGTCAACTTTTTCAGTGAGTGGTCTTCCAGCAGGTCTCCTAAGTCCTACGCGGCTGGCACAGAGATTTTTATTCGTTATGTTGATTAAAAGCGGTCATTTTTGAGATATCGACAAACGTGGTTGCTCTCATCGATCACGTAGTTTTGCGCTAGTCACTTGGTATTGTTCGTTGGGTATCTTGCAACATCTCGCCACAGCTCTTTCGGCTATTTGTTGAGCGCAAACTCTTTCTTGGGGGCATAACGCGGTGATTTTAGGAATTTAAATGAGTTTTAGACACAACTCAACCACTCACTGCTGCACTGCGACACCCATACGACACTGTGCAAAATAGCGTGCCTTAAGCATCTTACTGCATCTCTCAGAAACTGTTTAGATTTCGCACTTTGATAACGAAGGCTTGATAACTTTTGAAAACGAAGGAACACCCACTGAAGAAGCATTTATTTTCACCATAATAAAACCTTAAAACTGTAACATTTTTTCCTATAACCTCACCATGTCAACTTCAGACACCGGTCCCATGCTGCGTACTTCGATATCAATATAAACATCCGTTGGTGAATCTAGAGGAAGAAAAAACGAAGACATCAATTCAATATTAGTGATCAGGCTTATTTGATTCATTTATTTGTCCAGTCGTCGTAGCGATGTTGCCGTTAATATTATGAATAGCGCTCGAGTACAGATTATTTTTCTAAATTTTAATGAACAAGACAATTCCACCTGGTGTGAGTATCAGCTTTCTTTCTTTGTACACACTTGCAGTTGCGGTTTCCATATTTCTTTATCTTTAAGTCTCGTTGATGAATGTGGAATCTTTTTTTATAAGCAAACACGTATAAACTGTTTACAGCCAACTTTCCATCCATTTGCGCATGACAGATTTCTCAGCGGCCCATTCCTACCAATACTTCTGTATGGCATAGTTGCGAAAGTGCAGCAATATGGAACGATAAGTGATCAGAACGTTTCGCTAAATAACCACTAAAATATCAGGTCCTTATGTTCATGTAACTGGGCAAAATTCTAATTCTAAGAGATTCTATTTTTCAATCCTCACGCGAAATTTCATACACCTCGACTAAGCCTCGTCCTGAAGTGAAATTTCAACAGTTCGTACTTCGTAGTGGAGCCGTGAGGGCTGTGATTTTTCTTAATAACTTTGTTTCCATATCTTGTTATCTATCATTTGCTCTTCTTGCAGCAACGGCTGAGCGAGCGGGCACGCAGGACGGCGGCAATTAATGGAGCCCTAGACTAAAGACGCTGCCCGAAGAGGATGCCGACCAAACACCAACCCACCATTGGTTAAATAAAAGTGTTTCTTCTTTTTAGAAATAAAGTTTAGCCTGAAATGCAGCGCTGCCTTTCAGTCGACAGTTACAGAGGCAGAAAATTCGCAGCCCTCGTAGCACGGCGGTAAATATCGGTGCTTTCTCACGTATCCAAGCGCGAACAAATAGTAAAAGCTTGTATATTTCAATACATACAAGCTTAACTGCCCAGCAAGCATTTACCAAGTTTGCAATCGCTTTGTTCATCGAAAGATTTCGTCATTGCGGCTTGGACTGCATTGGTGCTCGCTTTCTCCCCTCCCCTGGCGTGCAATCGCTATTCCACTAATTAGTTATTGCTCACAGCGACAAATTAAAAAAAACGCATGATTGTTTGAATAAAAAGGAGTTATTTTCATGGCGTTTTCGGTACAACAGTTGGGGACTAGGGCACTTCAGAGACAATTTTCGTTGAAAGGCTGAGTCTAAACTATCGACCACTAAGTCTTCGTGTCCCTTTCGTGGCGGCTGCGCTATATCAGGAAAGTCCAGAGATTTCAAAGTAAATACGTAACATCACCAGGCCCACTGACTGTAAGACCACCTGCAAGGTGCTGTAAGCACTGCCCTTTAGAACTGCATTAAGCCTACAACAGTGATGCTACACTTTGGCCTGATTACAATAAAGGCATTCTGCTGTACAGCAACATATTCTTTGAGCCAGCACAAAAAACCTTTTTGCTGTTTGGGAGGTAAACAACTGGATTTCACTCCACTATGCTGTGTACGCTTGCGAAGCTACACAGCCTAGAAGGTTTACCGAAGAATTTCATTTGATTATTCACCGCGAGAAGACCCGCAGCATTTTCAGGCCTCATGCACGATCGAACTAAGCGATTTCTTGTCTTATAAAAAGAAAAAAAAACTTGAGAGTGAGAACGCGGAGGGCAAAGGACGTTATCGGGCTTCCAGGCTGCCGTCTGACGACCTTTGATCCGCAGCAGCTGTTCCCCAGATCGGCTTCCCCGGCCGAAGATGACCCCAATAATGTGTTGAATAAATAGGGAAGCCAGATTTTAGATGCCACCACGTGGAACACGACTTGGCTTAAATATAGGCTCCCGGGCCTCTGCCAGGTCAAGAAATGGTCGCGCCAAAACCTTTTCTCATATATACGCACACGGGCGCATATTTTAAAGCCAACGGCGTCCTTTAATCGAAGTTTAAAGTACGCTTTTTGCTCGACTTTTCTTGGTATTGTTGGCGCTGCGCACAGTGCCAAAGATGTCCGAAGGCACCGCCAATTTTTTAAACAAATATTTTGCTCGATCATCTTTGAAAGCACACACAGTCAACACTAGCAGCTCCCCGACCAGTGCGGCTATAACCGCAACGTCCTTGTTCAGCAGTTGACAACTTACAGCGGGAATTTTTCCAGGTATATTTCTCTGCCCTTCAGTGATAGCAAAGCTTGCTTTTAAAAAGAAGACCTCGCCGCCGGCAATTTCTAAACTCGCGCGGTATTTGTCACGCTGAGAAAAATGACCCCGTTCCAGCATCCCTTTCCCTCTCCCCTAACGGCTTGGGTCATTTACATTGGCGTTGCTTCTGAAGTAACTCCCCTTTCTGGTAAGCTTGCACGGTGCACATACAAGCTTGCGGTGGCAGGCAGGGAGGAAAAATAAAACAAGCACGAAACGCAGCCGAACATTCTACTCATTTTTCGGTTTTCTCCGGTTTTTAAGTCATAGCCGCGCTTGCGGCGTGGCGTTGCTCCTGCGAGAGCGAAGCTCGCAGCATCTACGACAGTACTGTATACAGTAGTAGTGGCGTCACGGAGAAGACAACCCTCTTGCTTCGTGCCATTTCGCGTTGTTATACAGTGCCCTGAGGACCGCTAAGGGCATAAAATATAAAAAGAAGAAATTGTTGTTCAAGCTTCGTTGCACACTCACGCTTCCACTATGGCTTCAGGAAAGTTTTCTTATGAAAAGAAGGCCTGGTTCTTTCAAGTGAAGCGCTCCGTGCACGTATGCTTACAGAGAAGGCTGGATAGTCTATCTATTGATAATTCTATTCCTTTTCGCCCACGGTTAGGCGCTGAGGCGCCACCCCACTCTCGTTATCATCGGCATCATCGAGTCAGTGCAGTGGCTGATAAAAAAAATTACAGCCGATTTACACTGTTCATCAAGTGCTAAGTAGGTGCTCTAGCACTGCTTACTCCTGGCATACTTTTCTAAGCATTTTTACACTTCGTTATGCTTTGGTATTAGAGGTTCCGATGCACACAAAGCGGCGAGCGGTAAAAAGCCGAGGTCTAGAGAGCACCGCGCGTACACGTCTGCTGTCTGTGAAAGCTGAGGGGTGATTGACGGTGAGCGGAGAGAGGCCCGAAGTTGAGGGCGCCCATCAGGCCACCATTGGCCCCGACTTTCTCACCCACTTAGACCTGGACGTCATCCTGCTTCGACATCGCCTAATCGACAGCATGACGCGCCTTTCCATCACTGGCTTGATATCGGCTGTCGCTCCCACGGGAATCCGCACGCCGATTCCGCGTGCCCGTATGCCAAGGTCCTGGAGAACCCTCCAGAGGTCACTAAGCAGTGCAACCACAACCAGCTATCCCAGCACATGGTGGCCCACCATACTGTGACGCGTGGTCTACCCGCTGCAGCTCTGGCCAGTGAGCATCTGGCGATTGCGAAGCGCGAGTTTGACCACATACTTCATGTGGGTATCATACGCCCTTCCCCCAGCACATGGGCCTCACCTCTATACCTTGCGCCCAAGTAAGAACCAGGTGACTGGCGGCCGTGTGGCGACTACTGGGCACACTAACGCTCGCATGGTACCCGACAGCTATCCCCTTTCACACATCCAAAATTTAACCACAAATTTCGGGCATCTATTGAGGAGACCTTGCGTCGGTGCGCATTAGTCTTCGCTTCTTTAAGAATCTCTTCCTCCTTTCAAATTTGTTTGCATTTCTTCAGGCGTCAAAAGAAACGGATTCTTAGCAACAACAATTAAATGTATGCTTGTGTTCCAAGGAGTTCTTCAGAAACGTACAAATGCCCGGAAAGAGGACTTGAATGCTCTGTAATCATGCGGCTGATCAGCGCAAAATGTCTTTTGAGTTGCATACATGCGTGCAGACCAAGATAATACAGAATACGCAGCTATTACGGCTGCATCAACCAGTGCTTCTCTCTACTATTATTTATCTGCTGAAATACGATTCACGCTTAAAACACATGCAGTGGTTTGTATGAACAAGTGCAGCAGTCTCACTCGGCTAACGTTCATGCAACGAGACTCTCCCTCCCCTTTTGTTGTTATTTACATTTGTACAGCGACTTCGTGGTTGGTTTGCGTTCATTGCAGGCCCTTCTGTCGTACTTCACAGTGAGCAACAGGCTGGAGAGACTCACCGACTCTCCCTGGTCTCACATGGTGGTTGTAGCCTTGCAAGAGGCTGTCCAGCAGTAATGACACGTTCTTGTTGTTCTCTTTATTGGATCTGCCAGCGCTGTAAGCCCTGCGGAAAAACGCATCCTTGTCACATAAGTCACGCGATTCAGTCTTCCAACTTTGTTGCATTTGCTGGCACTGGTATCTGCATGGCCTGCATGACGACAAGTAGGCCTCACGAGCAAGTAAACGTGCAGCCATATGCGCACCTAACACGACCGCGCTTGAAGCGCCTTTTGTTTTCTCTTGTGCGGCGTACCAAGTTTGGCTTTATCGACACACTGCTAGCTACTTTCGTCGGTTTCCGAAAATCGCCACTTCTTGCTTCTGTCAGGCTACGCGTGCGGCCGCAAAGTCTCGAGTGGATGGACGGTTGCTTGTCGGACAAGGCGGCACGCGTGCAACTCTCAGAAATACAGGGTTCCTCTAGACAATAAGGCAAACTGTGCAAACATCTCCGTCTGGGTGGATACTCCGGTATTCTAACAAAGCGCGTTTAGTGCTTTCTTCGCTATTTACGCGCGCTGTATATGAGCCGTTCTTTCTTAAAAACTCCGCATTCCGAATTCCTCACGCGTAACTCCCCTTTCTGAGAAGAAATAATATATATTAAAAAGGTAAGGCTCTGCCGTTCGAATTGCCACAGGCTGTTTTCTTTCTTATTTCGTTTTATATACTTTGATGATGCTGCAAAATAAGCTCCCTTTTCGTTCCACTTATTCATCGTACAACGCCCTTTCCTATGTCGCCGCCTACACCGTTTGGCGTATGCTGACTATTTAGCGTTCTGGTTCCTGTTTTTCTAAGGGCGAACGTTTTTTTTTTTTGTACATTGCAAACTCAAAGACCCATGCTATCAATTCACTTATTTTTTTTTCAATTCTAACTCACTTTTTCCAAAAGAGTCTGCTAATAGTTTCCCGCACTTAAAACCATGTCCAACATACGTCTCTTTGTACTTCTCTACTGAATTACCATAAAGTCCAAACGGTAGTCTTCCAACAGGCGTTTCCAATAGTTTCGATCACTCATACTTCATGCTCAGCCCCGCATTGCCTTTATTAGACGCGCCTTTGTTCATGTTCAAACGTCAAGCCACCGTGGCGGAGTGGAAGCGTCCCCGTCTCGAACATCAAATGGCTCTGGTTTGATTCCCGGCCTAGACCCCCGTTTTCTTTTATTCATCGAGTGTGCGTACTCTGATTTTTACGCAGCCCCCGAATATTCCCGACGCGCGGTGCTGACAACTACAACTACTACGACGCCGACGGCTTTGAGCTATGTGGCGGTAGTGACAGAGATGTGCGCTGCATGCGTTGGCGTTGATAACATAGCTGCAACGATGTGGCGCTGGAGCCTAGGCTGCCTGCCGACGTGCATGAGGTAAATTGGCATTGACGATGAAAAAGTTAAAAACGTGCATAACCGGCTCCCTGGGTAGCAGACAACAATCGCACTTTCAGGTAAGTGGCAGCGGTGTCCACCCGCAAAAAACTGATTTCGCATATATTTCGTGATTAGCCATGCTAAAGTGCCAGCATTTTTTTTTTACTGTCATAATTTAAAAAAATAAACCGATATCGTTTTCTATGCACAGCGGCGTACTGACATTGTGGCGCTCATGACCGACGGCAGCAGCGCTGAGGTGAAGAACAGCGGGATCAGCTGTGGGGTCCAGTGCAGCATGCCAAAGTGGACTTGCCAGGCAAGTCAGCATCAAGGCGTGGTCTTTCCCTGGGAAGAATGAAAAGACAGAACAAGAGACTTAATGTGCAATTCATCCAATGGCCATTCACAATACTGCGCTTCTAAAGGAGTGATCAAAATTAAATGTTACCCTATTTTTCGTTCATAATGCATATCAGTCGCTTGTAATACGGCGTACAGAGACACACGTCTCGATAGATGTCTTAGTTCGAAGATCAGAATGCATCAATCACGCGTGCTTTTTCCTAAGCTGGAGGCCACACGCGAGAAACTCGGCGAATTGGCATCGCTTGAGTGAAAGATCAATACTTTCTAAGTCATGCTTGATGTCGTATGTGGCGTCACGGTAAGAGTTGGGGCATCTGGCATCGCAACGGTGGGCTTGTGGTTGGAGTATCCGCATCGTATGCGGGAGGTGCAAGGTTTCGATTCCCAGCCCCGCCGCGTAACCCCGCATTTCTTTTGGGTACGAGCTTCCCCGTGGGTGCCTCTCAACCCCTCCCCTCCCCTCCTGTCGTTTGGTCCTCTGGGGTGAAATGCTCAGAAAAATCAGTCGAACCTCGCGCTTGTCAAAAAACATGTTAAGCATGACGCTCTTTAGTTAAGTTGACATAGCTCCATTAGTATAAAATTATCATCATCGAGTTGTGGCATCTCCCCCCCCTCGAAAGCAGAGCGCGCACATGCGCGCATCTACAGATGTCTACTTACCGGGACTCCACTGGGTAAAATATTTGTGCACAAATTAGTCTACGATATCCTTTTGCTACGAACACAAGACCCCGGAATTTTTTCAAGTGGTGAGTATACTGTTTCCTACCTCTACGCTACGAAAGCTAAAGGGCGCGCGGGTGAGGAAAACTGTCACACAGAGCGGAAACTACGAAGGCCGAAGTGTTCCGTATATAAGGAAACCAATGCATTTAGCATATATAGTATGCAAAGTTGCGGTGACGAACCCTGTAGTGGAGGCCGCCAGATTGTTATCAATAATCTACTCACCTTCACAATGCTTCGGCGATTTAAAGCTTGTAAAATTTTTGTAAATTCACGCCCATGAAAATCGCAGAATTCAAGCGTTGTCGCGTTTTTTCCCCATCTAAATGGGACTATAGATGCCGGTTATTCAACCTGCGACCGCCTACACAACAGCAAGAAGCGGTAGCCGCTGAGCGAAATATAGCCGCTGCTGTTCATGAGTAGGTGCATACATTTTGTGAGCATTGCTTTGCTATTAGTAAGTGAATAGGGGCAAGCACTATGTGCCTTCCGCGGTCATTATTTATCGTTATATTTGCCCCACCAATCCGATGCAGATGTTTATTTTTGTGTGTGCGTTCTCAAGCGATCATCTTCCGATTTGTGCCCGACGCCTGCTGCATCAGCAGAACGTTTACAGATCGACGCACTCGACTGGTTGTGGTAATTGTTGAAATCTCCTTTCGTGCGGAAAAGTCGCAAGCGTGCCCCACTTCATTTGGCCTGGCCGCTGCTAACCCTAAAGGGCACGAATTTTGTTTTTTCTCTCTCTCTCTTTTACCTTCTTATGCTGTAGCCAATAGGACAAAGATGTCTACACTCAGGCGTGAAGCACGGAGCGCAATATTTGTCTGCTCAGCAATAAAATAGGCCACAATGACATGCTGTGCAGATGGTTGCACATAGCTTTTGATGATGGTAAGTTTTCTATTCGTCGAAAAGCGCGTGTTCTGAAAGTGCCGAGCCATGTCGGCAGCTTCTAAGCCACTAAAATAGGAAAATGAAAACAAAAAATTGACAGACGCTCAGATGGTCCCAGGCGATGAACCGCGTACGCAGAATGCACTTTTGGGGTGATGCTTTTCTATTTGATGGTTTCCCCTTTTGCCGCATCCCACTGTATGAATATGCACCGATTAATTTCGCAATACCTTGGCTGGCTTTTATGTCTCGCTAATGACTTTATGCTTTTAATTTGCCGCTTTACACACATTTCACCGTACTTAGTACGCCACATTGGATCAGCCGATTACGTGCGCTGGCTTTCGGCGCCGCTTGCCTTCTCTCCGCACTCGCAGCTCACTTGGGGGCGCCGCTGCGCCCGCCTCTTCCTCTCGGCCGGTGCGGACTTTCTCTCTCGCCTCTCGTGTCGGTGGGAGGGGGAGGGGGTACGCTCGGCTCGCTGCAAGCGCTGGAGGCTTCACTTGGCGTCCATGCGGAGACACACGCCGGCATTTTCCACAAATGGCACTCATAATGCTTACGCATGAAAACAGTGCGCCGCGAGACGTGAGGTTTACTGATGTGGAGACAGAAAAGAACGCATTGATCGCGAGGTGCACGGTACAGTCCGTGACTAAAATCAAAATAGCTCCTCAGTGGGACAAGGGCGAAAATGAGGAGGTATGCAGATTCCAGGAGCTTCTTCCTCTCTTGGTCCTTCTCTCATTACGAAGCCGCGCCCCATACCGCCCACATCAATTGGGCACACCCGGTGAGAAGGCTCACCTAGACTGCCCATTCAAGTCATCGAGGAAGGAGTGGCTAAGTACGCGAGGTGAGGTGTCGCCCTAATAGGTTGTGAGCAGCAATTTTTTAAACTATTTGTAAATTATAGAGTCCACGCAGAGCTTTCAAATTTGACTCGAATACTTACAAAGGCCACCTTTATAGATCTGCTCCTTTAGAACATGGCCATCGGTATCGTTTCAGGGTCCCATTAAATGATTTTTTTTCGGCTCTTGAAGTGGGTTGCCAACTTCGTCCTAACGGCGGAGATAACTAACAACCAGGCACATTGACAGAGTGTCGTGCGAAGAGGGATAAATCGTTTCACTCGAATTCAAAACTTTACAATCGAATCTCCATAGAAGTTATTTTATCGAATCAAAACTGAAATCACGAAGAATCATTACTTCGCAACTTGCGGATGTGGAATCATACATCCAAAGCTTCGATGTCAGTATGGGTTACATGAAACACCATCGTCTCATTGAATCATATCAGAGTACAATCTACGATTCACATCAGTCACAAATGTGTCGGCTGCACTGATTTCCTTGCACACCCACCCTCTAGATAGGAGGTGTACACATTTTCTTGTTACCCTCTTTCGTAATGAACTTTCTCTTGCACACCACGGGGTACTTTTGTCGTATATGTCAACAGTGTTGGAGTCGTACACTTTGTCTAGTCCTATGCGACACTTTAATGACACAAAAAGAACAACTTTAAATGACTGCCGTTTCTTCTCTACATTGAACCCATCTGAAAAATGTAGCCCCCCTCCCCCCGTTTCAATTCCTGGGGAAATTCAATTCCGTTTCAATTCCTGACACAGCGCAGTCAGCTGTGTTGTGAAAAGCACAGCTGGAATCGAGAAATTTGGTACTGAATTCCTAAGAGTACCCGCACGGTGGACCAGAGTGTGAGTGGTTGGGCTCCGGCACTCTTGGTTACCATCACTGCCGAGCTTACGGACGCGAGTCGTTCATAAACCGTTCGTACGTGCAAACATCGCGCAAACATTAAAAAAAACGCCGATAAAGCTAGCCGCTGTTTTGTTGTTTCCTCTTTATGCTTTAAATTGCGTCGTTATTCCTTTCTTGCTGCGTATTTTCCAGATTCATCTTCTTGTCTTTCCCTTCCCATTACACCGATACCAGAAATAAAAACGGCCGTTGGCGGTCAGTACTGATGTCGTTCGTATTTTCTTCATTTTGTTCTTTATTTTGCCCCATATTTGCGTTGTTTTCTATAAAACATTGAGTCAATTCGCCCAGATTGACAGCGCGTGCGTACAGGGCCGCATATCCATCTCCATGACGCTGTCTCTGAAGCCAGAACGTTGCACGCAAACAAAACGGTTTCCCAGTAAGGTTAATGAAAAGCGCAGTACCGCCACCGACAGTTCACGATTGTAACAGAGCAGTGTTCAAAGGTACAAGTCTCGAGCGTCACCTCCACCCCCCCCCCCCCCCACTCTTTTTTTTTCAAAGACGAAACAATCAGTGTTTCTTCCAATTAGCGCCGTTTGTTCGCTCAATTACGAACGAGCAGCATTTGTGCCCGAAGCGATCGGCCCGAACCCTTGAGTGTCGGCGCTCTAATTGGCGCTGTCAACGCCCCCAAGCTCTGGTTCAGCGAAACGCTCTGTGAACCAGGCCCGGGCCTGTGCTTTGTCTCTGAAGAACGTCGTCACGCCGTTATCGCTGGCTTTAAACTATTTTGGAGCTTGTGTTTTTCTTTTTCTTGTCATAAACGTATGCAGCAGCTAAGACTCAAGCGAACTTCGACGGGATCTATGTATTCTGCTGTTATTTAACGCTATAGTTTCTTTCTCTCCCCTACATTTGCCGCCTCCTCTGGCTCCCATAAAAAGTGTATTGCCTCTGTTACGTCTCGCCTACCTACGACGCGCGGTATAGCCGGCGCGGATGCAACGGACGCCGCGGCTTCGTTCATCGCCGCCGCGACGCCTCCCGCCAAGCGCGTCCAGGCATGTTTCAGTGCCACGTGTCGTCGTGCGTGCGTGTGTGTGTGTGTGCTTGTTTTGCCCACGCTTGTCAAAGCGCGGCAGCCGGGGAGAGGAGCTCCTCAACTGGGAGGCGAGGAGGTCTGACCGGCGCCGGCCTGGCGGACGCGCCCGTCACGCCTGAACATGTTCAAGCGTCGCCGTATCGGATGACTCTTCCCAAGCCGTTCCCTCTTGCCCTCGACTCCGAGGGTATAAAAAAAGACAGCTGCGCCGGACGCGAGGGAGACTTCGATTTCGTCCTTCGAGTAACGTGGTCGCCCTGACCGGCTGCTCTTTTGCGATGCCAGAATAAATAAGTTGTTCTGTTGCCAGTCGACTCATCCTTTGCCGGGACCTTCGGATGTTTCCAGCTTTGCCCCAGGCCGCCAGGCCAACGCTACCCTTGGGGCTTACAACCCAAATGCAACAACTGGTTGCCAGCGGTGAGATCCCGACAACGGAGGCCAGCAGCGAAGATATGCGGTCAACTGTATGCTGAGCAGCACAACGACCATCCGGGAGCAGTGCAACGAGCCCTGTGTGATGACTGGTTGCCTGCAGCGGAACGACTGCGCTGAATTCGTGGCTGCGAGGTTTGGTGAGTGCGGGACTTTCTTCTTCTGAGTTTTGCCAGGCTTTTGTTAGTGTCAGAAACAGAGCTGGTAATTGTGGTTGTCGTTGCTGCCGGGTTAGTTTGCGGCAAGACAATAGTAGGCAGTAGAGAAAGCAGCATTCGGAGCAGCCATGGATTTGAAGTCGTTGCGCAAACCGAAATTGCTGGAGCTTGCAAGAGAGTTGGGTCTTGATGTCTCAGACAAACTCAGAAAACCAGAACTGCTAAGGGCGATTCTTGAGTTGGAGGCTGAGGATGACGAGCTGTCGGAATGCCTTGAGACCATTGAGGAGAGGGAACAAAAAGAGAAAGAGGAGCGCGAACGTAAAGAACAAAAAGAGAAAGAGGAGCGCGAACGTAAAGAACAAAAAGAGAAAGACGAGCGCGAACGTAAAGAACAAAAAGAGAAAGAGGAGCGCGAACGGAAAGAACAAAAAGAGAAAGAGGAGCGCGAACGTAAAGAGCAAAAAGAGAAAGAAGAGCGCGACCACGCTTTAGAAATGAAGCGTCTCGAGGTAGAGATGGAACGCGCTCGTAATGGAAGTCAGGCACACGGTGCAGGAGAACGGGTATCGTTCAAAATGACTGACCTGATGCGGCCGTTTAAGCTTGGAGAGGACATTGGTTTGTTCCTGGTTAACTTTGAGCGAACGTGCGAGAAGCAGGGGTTCTCTCGGGAAACGTGGCCACAGCGCTTGCTCACTTTGTTACCCGGCGAGGCGGCCGACGTAGTCGCTCGCTTGAAGAGAGAGGAGGCAGAGGATTTCGACCAAGTGAAATCGAGTCTGCTAAAAAAGTACAGGCTGTCAGCGGAGGCGTTCCGTCGGAAGTTTCGGGAAAATGAAAAAGGCAGAAATGAGTCATATACAGAGTTTGCCTACAGGCTTATGTCAAACATGCAGGAGTGGCTCAAAGAAGAGAAAGCGTTTGGTGACCACGAGAAAATTCTGCAGTGTTTCGGGCTGGAACAGTTTTATAGTCGGTTACCTGAGAACGTGCGGTACTGGGTCTTGGATAGGCCAGACGTTAGTACAGTGGCTAAAGCCGCCGAGCTAGCCGAGGAGTTTGTGACGCGTCGGGCTCGCGGAGCTAAGGACGGTCAAAAGGGTGAATTTGGTTCCAAGTCTGAGAGGCCGAAGTTCACACCCATGAGAGCAAGGGGGGACACGCGTAGTGCGGATGCGAGTGAAAGCAGTCCGACCGAACGTAAGGAGACGGCGGCAGCCGAAGCCGAACGCAGAAAGCGGTTCGAGGCGAGGCAAGCGCGCGTGTGTTATACGTGCCAGAAGCCGGGTCACTTTTCGGCGCAGTGTCCAGAAACAAAAACAAAAGTCGTTTTTTTGTCATTATGCAGCACTGACGAGAACATGAAGCTTCTCGAGCCTTACATGCGAGACTTCCTCGTGAACGGGAAAGAGTGCCGAGTGCTTCGTGATTCCGCAGCTACAATGGATGTAGTTCACCCCTCTTACGTAGAACCCGATATGTTCACGGGCGAGTGCGCATGGATCAAGCAAGCCGTGGAAGCTCACAGCGTGTGTCTGCCCGTAGCAAAAGTGCTCATTGAAGGACCTTTCGGAGCAATTGAGACGGAGGCAGCAGTGTCATCTATGCTGCCCCCCCAGTACCCGTACCTATTTTCGAACCGGTCCGATCACCTCCTGCGCGAGAAGGGTCTTTTGTTTGGTGAGGCTAGCGTTCAGGCCTTAACCAGATCGAGAGTTCGGGAGCTCGCTGCAAAGGCGGTAGTTGCGGGGCCGACGTTGTCGAGCAATGAGAAAGGGTCGGAGGCGCAGCAAGCTGATATTCAGAGCACGTCCGAACTGAATAAAATTGAGCCTGTAGCGCTGAAGGCACCAGGTACTGGAGAGGAAATGCCCGACACGGGAAAATTAGAAGAGCTATCTACAGATTTGCTCATCGCGCCTACGTCCGATGGACTTAATAGGTTGCTAAAAGTCAGCCGGTCGGCTTTGATAGCAGAGCAAAAAAAGGATGGCAGCCTAGAAAACATGCGCTGCAATGTCAAAGAAGGTATCGCCAAGAAAAATGTTCGTTTTGTGGAAAGAGGTGGGGTCCTGTACCGGAAGTATCTAGACCGCAGAGGAGTCGAGTTCGATCAGCTGATCGTGCCTCAGTGCTACCGTCAGGATCTGTTGCGCTTGTCGCATGGCGGTTCGTGGTCCGGACACCTAGGAGTTAAGAAGACTAAGGACCGTCTCTTGCAAGAGTACTATTGGCCAGGGTGTTTTCGTGACGTAGAAACCTTTGTGAGGACATGTGACACCTGTCAGCGGGTTGGCAAACCAGGGGACAAATCGAGGGCGCCGTTGAAGTTGGTACCTATCATTACGGAGCCTTTTAGACGGCTCGTTATTGATACAGTGGGACCTCTGCCGGTAACAGCCACGGGGTACAGACACATTTTGACTGTGATCTGCCCAGCGACAAAGTTCCCTGAAGCAGTGCCGCTTAAAGATCTCAGCTCAGTTGAGATAGTCAATGCACTACTGTCCATATTTGCGCGAGTTGGTTTTCCTGCGGAAATCCAGTCAGATCAGGGCACAGTGTTTACCAGCGCTTTGACGACAGCCTTTCTCGAAAGGTGTGGGGTAAAGCTGTTACACAGCTCAGTGTACCACCCACAGTCGAATTCCGTTGAGAAGCTCCACTCCGTCATGAAGCGCGTGTTGAGAGCATTGTGTTTTGAGCAACAAAGTGATTGGGAGCTGTGTCTGCCTGGGGTGATGTTTGCATTAAGGACCGCGCCGCATGCGGCTACGGGGTTTTCGCCAGCTGAGCTGGTGTACGGTCGCTCGCTGCGGTCTCCGCTTCGCATGCTTCGAGACTCGTGGGAAGGCAGGGGCGACGACCCAGTCGTGGTCGAGTACGTGCTTAGTCTCCTCGAACGCTTAAGAAGGGCACAGGAGTTGTCAGGTGAAGCAATGGCAAAGGCCCAGCAGAGAGCCAAGGTTTATTATGATCGGACAGCCAGGGCCCGTCGTTTTGAGGTGGGCGATGAGGTGATGATATTGCGCACATCGCTAAAAAACAAACTCGACGTGCAGTGGGAGGGCCCAGCACGGATTGTTCAAAAACTGTCGGATGTTAACTACGTGGTGAGTCTGCCAGGAAAACGGAAAGCACAGCAAGTTTACCACTGTAATCTGCTCAAACCCTATAGACAACGGGAAGCAGTGGTGTGTATGATGGTAAACGTTCCCGAAGAGCTTCCGGTCGAGCTTCCGGGACTAGGCTCAGTGACGAACAGGGAAGACACTGATCAGGTCATTAGTGACTTAATCATTAAAGCACCGCTGTCAGCTGAGCAGAGAACCGAACTACACCAACTCTTACAAGAGTTTCAAGGTCAGTTCTCTGAGAGGCCTGGTAGGACTTCTGTCCTTACTCATGATATAGAACTTACCTCGCCAGAGCCAGTACGATCCAAGGCGTACCGGGTGTCACCCCGCCAGCGCGATATTATGGAGGCTGAGGTAAAGAAAATGCTACAGCTCGATGTTATTGAGGCGGGTGAGAGTGATTATACCTCCCCTTTGATTTTAGTTGAGGTACCGGGCAAGGAACCTCGTCCTTGCGTCGACTACCGCAGGCTTAATTCTATCACTAAGGATCAAATTTATCCGATCCCTAACATCGAGGAGCGCCTTGAGAAAGTTAGTAGCGCTCAGTTTATTTCCACCCTAGATCTTGTCAGGGGTTATTGGCAGGTTCCACTTACAGAGGAGGCTAGTAGGTATGCGGCGTTCATTTCACCAATGGGAACATTCCGTCCTAAAGTTTTGAGTTTTGGTTTGAAGAACGCGCCATACTGCTTTTCAAGCCTCATGGACAAAGTGTTGCGGGGACAGGAAGAATTTGCTTTACCGTATTTAGACGACGTAGCGATATTCTCCGCATCCTGGTCTGAGCATATGGCACACTTGCGGGCAGTGCTAACCCGCCTGCGCGAAGCGGGCTTGACAGTCAAGGCTCCCAAGTGCCAATTAGCACAGGCAGAGGTTGTCTACCTCGGTCACGTGATTGGACAGGGTCGTCGCCGCCCCTCTGAAATAAAGGTGGCCGCTGTGCGAGACTTCCCGCAACCGCGCACGAAGACCGATATTCGGTCGTTCTTGGGTGTCGCCGGCTACTATCAGAGGTACATCCCCAGGTACTCCGATATCGCGGCTCCCCTGACGGATGCTCTAAGAAAAACAGAGCCCCAAACAGTCGTCTGGAGCGAGACAAAGGAGAGAGCTTTTAGCGCCCTAAAGAGCGCCCTAACAAGCCAGCCTGTGCTACGATCGCCAGACTATACCAAAGGGTTCGTTGTTCAGTGCGATGCTAGTGAGCGAGGCATGGGCGTTGTACTGTGCCAAAGGGACAATGGAGAAGTGGAACACCCCGTCCTGTATGCTAGTCGTAAGCTGACCTGTCGTGAGCAGGCGTACAGCGCCACCGAGAAAGAGTGTGCGTGTCTCGTGTGGGCCGTTCAGAAATTGTCATGCTACCTAGCCGGCTCGAGGTTTATCATTGAGACGGATCACTGCCCTCTCCAATGGCTGCAGAACATCTCTCCCAAAAATGGCCGCCTCCTGCGCTGGAGCCTCGCTTTGCAACAATATTCCTTTGAGGTGCGTTACAAAAAGGGGAGTCTCAACGGTAACGCCGATGGCTTAAGTCGAAGCCCCTAACGTAGGAATCCGCCTCAAAGTTGTTGGTTACTGATGTTTTCTTCCTGAGGCAGGATTTTTAACATATTGCTTTTGTTTAGTGTTTCAAAGTGATTATGTGCTTTCTAGTGCAATTTTCCAATTTGTGGACGCGTTCTGAGTGCTGCTTGACTACTGTAAGGAACTAGGCAGTAGTATAAAAGGGGAAAGAGCCTGGCAGAGCTTAGTGAGGGTTGTCTCGTGCTTGCTGACTGAGCGGTTGCGTTTCGGCGTAGTTCTAACGCTTGCTGGGAACGAGCACAAAAATGGCAACTCTCCCGAAGTGACTTTACAGTGTCCTATGTGATCCTGAACCCGAGAACGAGGCCTTCTCTGTGCGCTGCGCTCAAGCAACGTCGAGGGACGATCGGTTTCGATTACGAGCATCATCGAGCGACATCCCTCTGGACAGCGGATGCAGTCCCCTGACCATCGGGATCTCCTTCTCCCGGCGGGGCGGTCTGTTACGTCTCGCCTACCTACGACGCGCGGTATAGCCGGCGCGGATGCAACGGACGCCGCGGCTTCGTTCATCGCCGCCGCGACGCCTCCCGCCAAGCGCGTCCAGGCATGTTTCAGTGCCACGTGTCGTCGTGCGTGCGTGTGTGTGTGTGTGCTTGTTTTGCCCACGCTTGTCAAAGCGCGGCAGCCGGGGAGAGGAGCTCCTCAACTGGGAGGCGAGGAGGTCTGACCGGCGCCGGCCTGGCGGACGCGCCCGTCACGCCTGAACATGTTCAAGCGTCGCCGTATCGGATGACTCTTCCCAAGCCGTTCCCTCTTGCCCTCGACTCCGAGGGTATAAAAAAAGACAGCTGCGCCGGACGCGAGGGAGACTTCGATTTCGTCCTTCGAGTAACGTGGTCGCCCTGACCGGCTGCTCTTTTGCGATGCCAGAATAAATAAGTTGTTCTGTTGCCAGTCGACTCATCCTTTGCCGGGACCTTCGGATGTTTCCAGCTTTGCCCCAGGCCGCCAGGCCAACGCTACCCTTGGGGCTTACAACCCAAATGCAACACCTCACAATAAGAGGAAATGCAAGTTTTCAAAAGGTTTCGCGTCCGAACTTTCAAGTTGAACGATTTATTCATCTCGCTTCTCCTTTCACTCTTTTAGTTTTTTTATGATTTTTCTTTCTAAGCCGTGGGCCGCTCAGGGCTTGGACTGTACCCCAGATCCTTGCTACAGCGCTCGAGAACACTGTTTCAATGCGAAGCATTCCTTGCCCTTCTTTACATTTTCTGGTTGCATTTTCCAAAGTCTGGTGTACAGCACGAATCGCTCAGCGACGCGCAGCGTTCTGGAAGGCGCAATGAATGGCCTCTTTGCTGCGAGGACAATTCGCCTAAGTAGTCCCACGGGTGAGACAAATGGCAGTCGGAGGTTGTCCCAACTTGGAGCCACAACTCTTTCACTTATGACGCACGCTATTGTAAAAAGAGAAGATGCAAAAGTACAGAGCGACTACCCTGCTGTCCAACAAATGCTTAAAAGACGAGAGCGCCATCTCTTGGAGGCGCTTTTGTTATTTCTCCGAGTAATATAACTTTAGTTAGGCCTATGCTATGTCTCTGTCATATTTAATGGCACTCGTTATGTACGTGAGGACTCATCCCCGTCACCTAAAACAAAGCTAAGCTTTCACTAAGTATGACAAGCGTACAGGCCGTGTTAGCCAACGTTCAGGCAAGCTCATTGATCTCCACTAGAGGGTTCCCTCTACAGAGGGCTACCCTCAAAGAAAGAACAGCAGTCAAGCTTTATCATAGTATTCCTTGCAATGCCTCGCTGGGAAGCTGTCCGTCCCTAGACGTCATGTGATAAGGGAAGCAGACTGTGAACTCTCTGTCGATCCGGAAATAAGCTTGTCATCCTAGTGACTCGGAAGCCGTTGGTCTAACATGTAGGCCATGGGCCCAACAGTTCCTCTATGGGTTGTGAGAAGAAAATGTTGTAGTTGGCGGTACTCGCAGTGCATGTCAACGTGCAAAAGCAATTCCCAACTTCGCAATTTCGCACAGGGAGAGCGACGATGATGAAGGCGATGATGGTTTGGTTTGGTTTGGTTTGGTTTGGTTTAGGGGGCTTAACGTCCCAAAGCGACTCAGGCCACGAAGGACGCCGTAGAGAAGGGCACCGGGAATTTCTATCACCTGGGGTTCTTTAACGTGCACTGACATCGCACAGTACACGGGTCTCTAGCATTTCGCCTCCATCGAAGTGCGACCGCCGCGGCCGGCATCGAACCCGCGTCTTTCGGATCAGCAGCCGAGCGCCGTAGCCACTGAGCCACCGCTGCAGCAATGAAGGCTATAAGCATGCACTGGGTGAGCACATTGAATGCCCACAAACTTTGCAAGGTTTCGCCATTTCTTGCCCCCTTCAATACCTAGCGAGGAGTATAACTGCAATCACGAAGCTTTCGTGCGCAGATACGCACAGGGGTCTATAGAAAAGAACGACTTGTCAAAAAAATTTATTTCAGGCAAATATTTTTTTCATTATTGATATTCTGGTCCTTGGTATGATTCCCACATAAAATGCGCGCTCTTTGGAGTGCTCCAAGTGCGTGCAATACGCTCTTGCGCCACGTTTAGCCAGCGGTGCAGCGAGTAATATCGCGACGTCCAGAAAGGCCTTCTTGCAAACCTGTCAAGATAGGAGAGTACCCTATATCGCCTTCGCTGTCTATCCCTTACTTTTATTTCTTGTTAGTAAGTTGTTTGAAAGCACTCTTGTCTCGCTAAGATTTGCTGAAAAAATGGTCATTAGAACTCAACGTAAAATCTCCTGAACTATATTAAAGACACAAAAAGCAACTTTGTGCTTACGCAGTTCATTGCCAACGTTGACGCTTTCTTTACTTTTTGTAATACCGGATACCTCCAGTACATAACACTACAAGGACTCCATCTCTTTCTTTGAAAGTCGGAAAGCACAATACATGTTTACAGTTGTCTCGTGCATTGAAAAATAATAATAATATTAATTGGTTTTTTGGCGAAAAGAAATGGCACAGTATCTGTCTCATATATTGTTGGACACCTGAACCGCACCGTAAGGGAAGGGATAAAGGAGGGAGTGAAAGAAGAAAGGAAGAAAGAGGTGCCGTAGTGGAGGGCTCCGGAATCATTTCGACCACCCGGGGATCTTTAATGTGCAATGACATCGCACAGCACACGGGCCCCTTAGCGTTTTGCCTCCATAAAAACGCAGCCGCCGCAGTCGGGTTCGAAACCGGGAATTCCGGATCAGTAGCCGGAGTTCCTGAAAAACAGCGTATACGTTTTATGCAGTGTTGCACATGTGTGAACTGGCGCCGAATTAAACATTTAAAAAATACGCTATAGTCCACCTTAACGAGCACTGTTACATTAATTAGCGTAATCACTTTAAATCTTTGCATTTAGCTACGAGGGGAGGACCACCCCTTTAAATTTAACACATCGTTATTTCTCGCTGTTTGTTTCTTACCAGTACTGTGCATCTAGGCCTTTATCTAAAATTAATGAATTAGTTGCACACGTTGTAATGCCTCAGAACACTGCATTTTTATTGCAAACACGGCAAGATTACTGGCGGCCATATATCCCAAAGTTAAACCATCAAAGATCCACTCGTTCTAGAGTCCTGATGCACGCCAAGCAACCCGTACTCGTGGAATAAATTCTGTAGATTTCCACAAGAGCACATTCCACGTACCACAGTGTAGTTTCAACTCCTGAAGGCCTCGAACCATAAATTTCATCATAACCGTTTATATACTACTTAACCGCGTAGTAACAACCTAACAAACGCAAGCCATCATAAGCCATTTCTGCACACAGCTTTTATCGGCCACCCGCTCTGAAACAACGCTATGAAAGAAAAAGCAAGCAACAAAAGTGAGATTTGCAGCTATAAAGGGTGTTTTCTGGAGCCTCGGCAAGGTTCGACACAGATGCCTTGCTCCAAGACTTGCGTGCACAGTGATCGAAGTTCGGGACGCGGCGAAAGTTTGACGCCAATTAGGAGGGCCTAACAAGGCTGCCGCTGTCTTTCGCCGCTCGCCGGTGAACTCGGGGAGCGGACCCCGCTTCGTCACTGGGTCAATGGGCCGCGCATTCTTGAGCACTCTCGTCGTTCCTGCGACCCGCTCCTGCTATTCGGCGGCCTAAGGAAGCCGACTCCTTAAACGTTATTTTTTTCCGCCCCGAAAAGCACGTTGCGCACTTTATTAGGCTTTTTGAAGATGAAAGATCAAGGTAAGGTGAGTAGAACAGGGGGGGGGGGGGGGGGGGGGGGGGGGTCTTCTTACCAGCTTCTTAGTTATCCCGGCTTACAACTCTTTCGAAGACTATGGCCCCGAGGTCGATGTTGCCCATATCGAGCTTTCAAGGGAGCTACATATTCTTGTTCCGAGCTTACAGACACAGAAAAAAGCCTGGCAGCTTATTAAGGGACAAGCTGTAGCCACGAACATGTAAAGGTTTCTCTTTTCTGCAGGTTTCGCTCTCTACTGCCCTTGTTTCTTTGTATCAAGCGGGATTCTGTTCCAGAAATAGCCGCTGTCCCGAAATGCGCTGAGACTTATTTCCTCCATGCTCAGCGTCAACCTGGCGCTTTGATTTAATACACAGCGATTCGCTTGGGGACCATGCGCATGGCCGGGTGGTGCATTCGAGCTATTTAAGAATTTTAAGCAAGGCTAACTGGCCTTTAATACGAGTTCCTGTTGTCGATCGAACCTCTTGAGTAGTCTATTGATTGCCGGGTCAGTTCTAACATCGTCCCCTTCACAGAAAACTCTGGTGTACGGAGTTTATTTAGCCGATATCATCCCATCTTTTTTATTTTCTGCCGTTCTTACTTATTTTGTCCCTCTACCGTTTCATACAGATGGTAGCCATCACCTACGCCACACTTGCTTTTAGTATCTGTTAGGTTCCCATTCTGCCTTAGCCTGAAGTCTAAGTACAGCCAGTCCCTTTACTGAAGAAATCCCTAGCGGTCTAAATGTCACCCGCTCAAAGGTTCTTGATTCACACTGCTTTTGAGCAAATCTGTGCAGTAAGCCCTAAGCACTATGGAATATATCAGGGCACAGTATTCTTGTTAAATCTAACGAAGCTAGCATATCGACCGCATATTTTGCTCCTTTGAAACTTGCGCGTACAGACAGGTCTAGACTTTTTTTACGGTTTCGCTGTGACAGCGCGAGGAAATCAGCAAGAAATTGGCCAACAGCAGGACAACCGGCTTGAAACGTGGCAAATCGTTGAAAAGTGGCAGCAGTGTGTGGGCATCTCTGTTTGTAGTGCATTGAACACAGTAAGCTTGTTTCGGCGTTCTTTCAGATTTCTTTTCTTGCTATCTGCAGACAATGCATCTTACCTCATGCATCTCGCGGAAGGAGAAAATACATAAACGGCGTATCTGCTTCTTTATATTTTTACTCCCGTTTTTTGCTTTACTAGCATACGTTATACAAACGGGTTCTTACACTTATTCTCAGGCCTCTAATCTGCCGTGTGTGCGTCATGATGTGTCTGCGTACAAGTGCTGCTTATCTCGCTACTTCGGCTTTAAGGGCGCCCTCTTCTAAACGAAATTCTGGCCACTGTTTCTGATTCCCTTTACTTTGTGCACCTACCGCGCGACGACAAGCCGGGCGTGAAATGGAATCCTTCAAGAGTGGGCTGAAAGACGCAATGAATTGAGCGGGAAGAAATCGAGCCAGCTTCAAAAGCACGAAGAAAAAGATTGCAGTGATCTCCGCAAATAGAAGCGGAACGGAAGGAAGCAGCAAGCCCGGATAAAGAATGATTCGTCAGCAGCTTCCTTTCAACAAATACAGCCTGAACAAAAGGAAGTGCCATTTTGGCGCATCTGCGTTGCAAGGTTCCCTCAGTCAGAGTATTGTTGATCTTGTAACGTAGAAATAAAGTTAGCAACGGTTGCGTTAGATATGTCCTGTTCCGTTTCATCCCCTTCGATTAATGTAATGGGCACTGCAAGGCCCGTTTATAATGTTATAATTGCCGACACAAATCGAAGTTTCTGCGAAAGCTTCATAAAAAATGTGTCCTCTCAAACGTGGTTCAACCCCGCCCACCTAACTAAATCTCAATACTCAATTCAGAATAAGGTAAAGGTTGGCGTTTCACTCCACAGTGCTGTCTTTTAGACCTCTCCTTGCGTGTGACGGTCAAGCCGAAAATTGCACGGGCATTTTGTGTCACTAAAGAGGATTGCTGTCCAACATAAGTCACAGAATAATTCCCCACTTGAAGGAAGGGGGCTTATCTCAAGTGCAGGAGCCGGACTGCTCATAAATATTTACGAAATCGTATAGTGGTAAATACTTTCGAACAGAAAATAAATTAAATAAATAAATGATACCATTGGCACAAAAAGCAGGATAGAGCATCTCGACGGCACTACGCACTCGGCATCAGGCACTAGGTGCGCTGGCAGTACTCACTTCAGGTTAAAGGACCCCAGGTGTTCGAAATCATGCCGGAACCATAAACTATGAAACCTCTTTTAGTGTGAAAGCCCTACTTCACTAGCAATCCTGAAAAAGCAAATGGGTCTCTGAAGCCTCGAACTTTGACAATTGATATACCTTTCAGATAGCAGCAGAAATGAAATAAATATTGCTCGACTAGTTTTCGAGCCCGCGGCGACGCGAACAGACCAGCTTCGCTGGCCACTGCACGAGAGCGCTAGGCTATCGCCGCAGCGACCACGCTTCCTCGTGTTAAACTGCAACACACACTCCCGCTGAACATTGCACATCGTCGTCTTCGTCAACTTCCATGTGCGGCGCGAACAGATCAGATCAGTTTAACCTCGACCAGAGCTTGACCTGAGTCTAATATCGCCGCCAGACGTGCCGACGACCCAGTAACGAGACAATCAGGCTTAGCACATGCATGCTTTCGCACGTCTACTCGGTTTAACTGCGTTAGAACTCTACCACCTTTTTACTCTACCTTCTTACCCTTTCTCATCCCTCCCCTCCTTCACGGCGCGTTTGAGGTGTCCACGGAGAGGTGGGACAGTTACCGCGCAGATGAGAAGCGGGCGGGAAATTAAATGGACTCGAAAGATAAACAGAAGTTTAGCTTCTATCAACGGAGCACCACGTTCTTATCACGAAGAGCTCGCTCTGACCGAAAACGTCGCTTTTATAAGCTAGAAAACAAAGAAAAGTGAAATACATCTGTCGCCATCACCGGCCGGTTTCGCAAGTAACATGCATGCTAGACATCATGATGATGGATTTTTTATGGCGCAAAGGCATCTAAGGCCAAAGAGCGCCATGACACAAGGTATTTTTCTTTTTCTCAAGGTGGGGCCAAAGACCCGTTTTCCAAGCATTTCACCCTAAATAAGCCGAGCACCAGACCAGGGGAAAGCTTGTACCCATTGTATCACCGGTGGGTACCCGGCGGCACTGGGGATCGAACCCCGCACCTCCCGCATGCGAGGCGAATACTCAACCACTTGGCCACCGCTGCGGTAGACATCAATCTTTGTGCGCGGATACCAGAGGCTAGGTAACACCGCTCTTCACTTCATTCGATATGGACGTTACAAGTTTGATACGAACGGCGGGAATATTTTTTATTCAGATTTCTACTCCATAGGTGCCCCTTCTGCTGTCGGACCCAAAGAGAGGCAGAGAACCAATTTTTCTTAGAACAATACTTGGATGAAGTTTTCATCAGCGGTGAACCGCAGTGGCAAATCATAGCTGGCACTGGGTTGGATGATGGCAAGGAATTACCACGGCTCGACAGAACTTGCAGGCTGGCTTGACGGTTCTCGGTGTTTGAAAATGGCAAAGCGCACTGACAAGCCAAACACCGAGACAGGAGGACAAGCGCTTGTCCTTCTTCTTCCTCGGTGTTTGCATTGTCAGTACGCTGCAGGCTTCCTAAACCAGGAATCTGTCTGCCAAATTTCAAAGGTAGGATTATGCACATGCTTTGGTAAGACGCAACGGGCAAGCGGTTGTGTTCGTGTGGGGACGTGCTTATTGCTCTCTAAAGCGAAAGCAGGGAACACTGAGGTAGGTCCATGTCAAAATATTAGAGAGCCGCCCATTAAATGCCAAGCTCGACGGACATCTTTTCGAATCCGAAACTTCAGAAATAAAAGTTGTGCTGCTATGCACCCTACCTTCGTAAATACGATAATTGTTCTAAAAATAGTGAGCCAACCTGTGAAACACCTGTCCCATTAAAACGCTACTTAGGACTTGCTTTCGTATTCCGCGTTGGGTATGGCGCGTTTCGGGCGATGCTCTCAATCTTCTACATCAGTTTGTTTGACAGAAACAAAAAGGTTATTCTACGTCCTCGCACCACACACATATAGCGTCCATTACAGAGTCATCACAGTGACAATGACATGCTTTCACTTCTGTAAATGCTGCTATCTTGGGTGCTGGTATCAGGAGAAAATTGCCTTTTGGAGTGGTCTTAACGTCCGCATTGATGTCTTTCTGAAGGAGACGTCCGGACCTCACTTTTGTGAGGCCCAAAGAGCAACTACTTCGAAAGAACAATTAAAATGTCGTTTTCGGGCCTTTCTAAGATCACATGGACAACATTGCTACTGCTACTCGTTTGTCAGCATCACAATCATCATCAGCCTGACTACGCCAACTGCAGGGCAAAGGCATCTCCCATGTCTCTCTGATTAACCCTGTCCTTTGCCAGCTGCGACCACCGTATCCCCTCTAACTTCTTAATCTCATCCGCCCACCTAAATTTCTGTCACCCCCTGCTACGCTTGCCTTCTCTCGGAATCCACTCTGTTACCCTTAAAGATCAGCGGCTATCTTTCCTCCGCATCACATGCCTTGCCCAAGCCCATCTCTTCCTCTGGATTTTGACTAGAATGTCATTAACCGGTGTTTGTTCCCTTACCCACTCTGCCCGCTTCCGGTCTCTTAACGTTACACGTATCAGTCTTCTTTCCATAGCTCGCTGCGTTGTTCTTAACTTAAGCTGAACCCTTTTCGTTAGCCTCCACGTTTCTGCCCCATAATTGAATATCGGTAATATACAGCTGTTGTACACTTTTCTCTTGAGGGATATTGGTAACCTGCTATTCATGATCTGAGAGAGCCTGCCATATGCACTCCATCCCATTCTTATTCTTCTAGTTATTTCCTTCTCATGATCCGGATCAGCGCTCACTACGTGTCCTAAGTAGTAGTATTCCCTTACCACTTGCAGCACATCGCTACCAATTGTGAACTGCTGTTCCCTGGCGAGGCTGTTGAGTATTACGTTGATTTTCTTCATGATAATTTTTAGACCCACCGTTCGGCTCTGTCTGTCTACCTCATTGTTCACGTTATGTTATTCATCTCCTGAGTGACTTAGCAAGGCAATGTCATCACTGAATCGCAGACTACTTGGGTATTCTCCATTAACCCGTATTCCCAACTGTTCCCAATCCAGACCTGGGAATACCTCCTGTAAACAAGCGGTGAATGGCATTTCCAATGGCGGCCTGTCCAGAGCCAACACTTCGCTGCGTCACAAGTCTGACCACCGCTTTGGTCGGGCAAGTTCTCCTCATTGTTTTACGCGCCCTTTATTGTTTACCCCTCGCCAGATGCAAGCGCCACATCTTTTCCTACAATAGCAACTACAATGCAGTTGATAAGAGTGCCCGGACAAGGTGGCCTCCAAAACCACGTGACTTCTGCACCGCTACTTTCCCAAGCTGGGGTATTAGAAGCGCCTCTTCTATCTTTTCCGTCCTCCATGATGTATTTCCTCAGCTCCTAAGAAACGTCTCCTGACCATAGAGTTTCTTACTATTAACTAGAGGGAAAGCTGGCGACGCTGCACCTGAACCTCCATGGGCGCTCAAAGCATTATGGGGCGATGAGCTACTTGGTGCGGGATAGTAGGTTTTTTTCAGGAGCACAGAGTGGCGTTACTGAGATGTCCCATTCCGTATCCACGGCGCGCTACGCGCGCAGACAACTTCGGCGTAAAAGTAGTGCGCAAAAGCCATAGTAGCGAAAACGCAACAGCACACGACGCCAATAAAAGGTTTTTTTGTTTTCCGAAATGCTGTGGAAGAACCTCTCAAAATGTTGAAGCGGCAACGTTTTTTTCAAAAACTTATTTCTTTTTAACAGTGCGCCTGTTAAGCACGAAATATTGGCTATTGTGGTCTGCAATGCTTGGCCAATAGGTGAGCAAGCCATTGCTTATTTTGTGCAAAATTTGCATTTTCATGCGTTTCTGCTCGTTTGTTACGATTTATAGACAGGGTATTGAATGATAGGACATTTTTAATTATCGAACAACGTTTGTGTCGTCATTATTTTTTGGCCAAAAGTTGTGGTTCTGCAGTCGGTAGCACTCCGCCCCATGATGCTTAGAGCACCCATGGCGGTACAGGTGGTCTCGAGGAAGATCCATGCAAACTCCCATAGGCGAGGCGCCAGCTTTCCCTCTAGTTAATAGTAAGAAACTCTATGGTCCTGACTGACCGTGAGATGGCCTTATGCAGGAAAATGACGGTGCAAGAATTGCGATTCAAACTGGCGCAATTACTGAAGACATATTATTGCCGCCTCCCTCGACGTACGGTTCGTCAAACGTCCCTCCTGAGCAATGGCATGCACTGCTTCCAACTGGGCCTGCTCAGCGCAGCGGTGATCATACTTAGGCTTGGTTTCAGCCTTTAGACTCGGTGCAAAGGAAGTATCCCCGGTGCGATACACCTTGGCAGGGGCAATGCCGGCTCAAACATCCGCAGAGGCACAAACGACCATCGCAGTTGTCATTTATATGTAGACACTTATATGCGCGCGCTCGTGTTCAAACTGGTTGAAAAACAGATGGCATCCTAGCCATTTGATGCTGAATCCAGCGATAAGGTGTTGATGGGAGTCCGCACAGGGCTATAAAGCTCGCCGCGAATCGAGAGCGAAGTTTGATTCAGAAAACGAGAGCTAAAAGCGTTCCTCGCTCTAAAGAGGCATGCTTCTTGAGGCACCCAACCTCAGGCAGTATTCCGATGCGTAAACCCCGAGCAATACCTTGCAGTCTCTGTGGATTTGCGACGTTTGTGGGTTTGTGCCAAGTGAACTATATGTTTATAAAAGTAAATTAAATAATTATCCCCGAATGGCATTCAAACCCGCGGCGGCGCGAACAGATCAGCTTCGCTGGCCACTGCGCGAAAGCGCTAGGCTATCGCCGCAGCAGAACACGCCTGCTGTTGAAACTCCAACACACACTCGCGCATTGCATTTCACATCGTTTTCTTATCAACTATGTGTCGGTAGTGACAGAGAGGTGTGCGCTGCATGCCTTCGCGTGCACAACGCTGTGGCAGAAACACGGCATTAGAGCAATACGCTTCGGCGTCCATAACATTGCTGCAGAAACGAGGCAGAAAAGCCATCAGCGTGCAGTGTGCAAATTGACATTGACGATGAAAAAGATGAAGACGCGTATAACTGGCTCCTTGAGTCAGTGGACACCTCAATCGCGCTCTCAGGTACGTGCAAATGGCGTTGTCAGCACTTAGCGCACTCCAGACACCCTTAGAGCGTGTGGGTGTAGCGGTCTCGGACACAAAGGAGATGCCCTCGATTCAGCGTGGCAAGCTCAGCCGTACACCAGCTACCAAGTGACAAGGGGGTTGGTCATTTGGTGCCCAGCTTTCGCCGGTCGCAAGCCAGAGAATGGGTCGGAGCCAAAGGTTCACAAAACAAAACAGAGTTTATACAGCAAAGAGATGATACAGAGTATTTCACAATCACTCGTACGAGCAGATACGAAGTGATTTACAAATATAATGCAACCCGTGCAAAGTAACAATAGAGAGAGATACAGTTCAACAAAATCTTTGAACCTAAATTGCACTAACACAAAGAGAGACAAATAATGAAAACACAATTTCTTCACCGGGAACTGCGACAGTCCGACGACCTGAGGAGCACGACGGGGCCGTTTCGCAGACTGGCGCACGTTGCCTCGCTGGTCCGTGGCTGGGCGAGTGGTGTTCTCCCGGGAGTCGAGCGGGCGCGCTTCTCGGAAGCTTAAACGGCGGCTCAGGCTAACCGACAGCGGTTGAAGCCCCTCATTTACAGGCGCAGTCCAAGACTTCGCGCCAAGGCAGGCGCGCACATACATGCAGCTTCAACTGCACAAACTCCTCTCTTCTCGCACCGGGCGCGGGACCCCATTGGTCGAGCGCGGAAACCACCGTCCAGAAAAATCGGTAATTCTCGCCACGCGGAGTCATCGGCGCCGGAGCGAAAGGGAGGGGGTGTCACTTTAGCGCGGACAAGGTTACGCCCTCTCCGTCGACGATGAGTAGAAACTTCTCAGACGTTCTAGATAAATCGACGCCGCGCGTGGCTATGTTTACTTTGGCGCCGCGCCGGCGAGCTGAGTGGAAAGGGCAGCCGCACACGCAAGTTACGCGCTCTCCGGTGATCCTTCCCCGCTGTTTTTATTTTATTTTTACAGTGCGCGGGCGCGATTGCTTACGCGCTGAGCCCTTTCTTTCTAAAATGCGCCGAATTTTGTGACAGGCATCCACCAGCAAAAACTGTGCTTTCGCACAATCTTTCGGGTTTAGCAATGCTAAACCTCCAGCCATCTTTTTCATACGTAATTTTTCTGCGAAACCGGCTTCGGGGAAAAAAAGGAACAAATTATTTGCGTGGTAAGTATCGGCCCTAATTCCTACTCCTGTCCGCGGTCCCACCACCTGCGATCGGCCGAATGTCGAACGAGCAAGCATGCCTGCAACCGAAGTTGATTTCAATGGTGCTCCAGCTTTCCCCTTAAATATAATCGCGCTCCCTTTTCTCAATAACTGAACCGTGAAAAGCCGTGAAAGACATGGGCTTCGGTGTTAAGCTCGGAAAATGTTTTCTCGATTTAAGAAGCGAACATGTGTCCAACAGTTCGCCTTCACATTGGTGCATTTCTCCCCGTGCGCTGGCCTGGGCTTCCCCCGATGTCCACCACCTGCCTACCCCCGCGATACTCGCCAACGGCCGGGCGTTGCTCATAGGTGCCGGGGAAATGGAGCGAGATGCGAACGGCTATTCGTCCACGCACTTCACGCGGACAGGCTTTATGCGTGCGTGTGTACGCACTGTGGTGCAATCAGGCTCGACGCGTTTGCCGAACCAACACGGGACATTCATCGTTCGCGCGGGCATCTCTCGGCGCTGCGATGGCCAAGTTTGCCCCGTGCGCCGCCGCCGACCAGCAGAGCGCAAATACCGAGTCCCCACCTCTTCGCCCTTCTCGCCACCGGCGCAGGAACTGCGCAAGCATTAAGGCGACGCTGGGCCAACATAACCCAATTGGCAACGCGCCCCGAGTGTCGTCACCGCCGGCGTGTGACGTCGAGACAAAGTCTTGTGCAACCACAAGCGTAGCGCCGTCCTGCGACGGCCGAGGAGGCTCGGCGAGGAAGACGCGGTTCCCTTCTTCTCTCCCCTTTCCTTTTGCCGAGATTCCTTGCTCCAACGATGAGCGAGAAGAAATGGCGCTATCTTGTTTCGCAGCTTCTGTGGCCAAAGTTTACCTTTCCTTTCCCCGCGCTCCTATATTCTGTCCGTTATTCGGATTTTGTCAGCCTTGGCGCGGCTGTAGGCGTCCCCCAGACGTCCCCGATTCATGAGCCGAAGTGCAGCCCGAAAAAAACAAAAACGAAGGCAAAAATCGTCGACAACAAAAACCTCTTGAGCCACGTTCGGTTGTTTGCAGTTATCTTCCGTACCTCGTCAATATATTGAAGTGCATCCGCTCTTTCACCGACTCCACTCGAGGAATCGACAAAATTTTGGTGAGTGAAAATGAAAACCAGATAATATGAAGAGTGGGTATACCGATGCGTCGTCCTTTTCAAAAGTTCCGCAGGGTTTGTTTCGGTGCCCTTCAGTTCGGCTAGCATGGCATCACAACTCAGCGAATCTCTGGAATGTTTACGAAGGACCCCCCTCCTCACGTCTCCGAGGCTTTGAAGAGTAAGGCGTGCTTTAGGGCTCACACACTTTAACAGCTCTCGATGTGTTTGTTTACTGTTTATATAGTTCAATGTGATTATGCGTTGTAGGCTCTAAGAAACAAACTGCCGTAAACAGCGCCGAGAACGAAGAAAGAGAGAATTTTATAAGAACACTTATTACCTACTTGGAGAAAAAGAATCTGCAACTGCAGCACTAGTTAATGTGTCTAGAAGGCCCGTGTTCAGGCCCTGCGATTACTTTTTGAAGCTTTGTGCGCAGGTTTTTTAAAGGCAACGCTTATTAACGCGACAGCGTTAAGGAGCCCGTGTCGCAGAAAAGCCGGCGTGGTCGTCGGTGTCCGATTTCGGCGTGCCTGACCGTGCCGAAAAATACACAAAAAATCGCCAGAGAAGCAACCTACGTGGCCGGAGGGTCACCTGAGTCACGTGATCATGTGGCGTCATCACTACATTCCCACCGTATTGGGATCAAACTGACCACCATGGCAGGTGGCAGTTAAATTGATTTGTCGCGAGAGGTTGCTCCGGAAGACCAACCTGGGCCTCACGAGCCCCACCGGTGGCAGCACCTGCCATCGCAGGGCAGTGGCGCATCGCTTAACCGCTGCACCACAGCGCCAGGAGTGGTATGAGTACTCCCAGGGATCTATGAATGTAAATTTGAGAATGACCAATTCCGCGTATATCAGTATTAACCCATTAACACTACCGTGTTATAGCCTAAAAGCAGAGCGTAAGTATGCCCTCCAATTTTGCATCTCGACTGCAGGAAAAAAAAAACAGCGGAAAAGCACGCGTTCACAAGACGAAGGAGTAGGCAGGACGATACTGGAAATATAGCTGTGTTTTACTCGATGAAAATTGTCACAACAGAGCCGGGCGCCCGTTTGCGTGAGGGACAACGCCGGCAAAAATAACAAAAAAAAAAACATTTGACAGCCTGGTCTGGACTATGGGGGTTTAACATCCAAAAGCAACTCAGGCTATGAGGGATGGCGTAGTGAAGGGCACCGGAATAATTTCGACCACCTAGGGATCTTTAACGTGCATAGACATCGCACAGTACACGGGCATCTAGAATTTCGCCTCCATCGAAATTCGACCGGCGCGCTGTTCAGCAGCCGAGCGCCATAACCACTGAGCCACCGCGGCGGGCAAAACATTAGATAGTGCAGCTGTTGATATCTTACACGTGACAGATTATGTCCCGCAGACCTCCTCCTGTGGACTTCACGTGCACTCAAAAAGCCAAATGCTTTCTTAACGCCTCTAGCGGAAGACGTCCTCCACGACAGCTTCACGGTGTTAAAGAAGCTGTCTCCTATATTCTGCGCAGAACTCCTTGCCGATGGGTGACTTTCATCGACTCCAAGGCAGCGCTACAAATTCTGTCTAACCTGTTGAAGAAAACCAGTCACCAGCCAGTTCCTTTCAACATTGCATACATCACTTGGCTACTGCCGCAAGCCACTTTACAACATTCTAGCCAGCGAAAAAGCAGATGAAGCGGCCCGAAAAGGTCTACAGCACCGGAAGTCCAAGAAGATTTTCTTCACAAAATTAGATGCGTTCCATTTGACCATGAGATATGTCTGTGAAGAAAATAATCGGCTCTGGAACACGCCGTCACACCATTACCCATTTCTCCGCTCAGTCTACCCCCATCTCAAATCTAGACTACCACCCAGTCTTCCAAGTGACCTGGGCATTGTTTATCATCGTCTCCGTCTGAACGCGGTATTTACAAACAGTTTGCGGTACCGTTTAGGACAAGTGAGCAGCCCTTATTGCGACAACTGCGGCTCAATAAAAACGGTACAACATATTCTATTTGAATGCCCAGCACATGCTGACGAGCGTCCGTACTATGAACATTGTATGGACCCACTCATCCAAGTGCACCTAAGAGTGGGTTTTGTGTTAGGTCCCTTAGCCTGCTTCACGCAGCAGAGACGTGCAATCAACTTTGCACTGCATATTTAGATGACGTTGGTATACTCGATTAACCTTATATCTCTGTAAATCTCACCATTATGCACTCCTCATGCAGTGAACTTTATCATCCCCTTTATAGGACACTGCATTTCACCGCTTAACATCTCGTAACATTACTCGTTGATATACAGTCGTAGAAAAAATTTTGCGGGATCCAGATTCACGAAAAAATTTATTGCTGCGTGGTTAGGAATAAAAGTCATTGAAATGCATAGAAAGGCAAGGACGCATGCGTGCCGCATTTGCTAGAAAAGTACCATCTGACGGGCAAGCGAGGAAACGCAGAAATAACATTTTTTTCCGCGAATCCGCATCCTGCAGACGTTTGTCCATGAATGTACCTCTGTCCAAATTCAACAACCATTCATTTTTACTCCTTCATTACATTTTTATGTTGCCTGCTTCTTCTTCTTTACTTAGTAATTTGCGCGCCTCTCTCCTTCCGATCTTTTTATCCCCAATTTTCTTCCCCACAAAGACTAGCATGTCGACAAATTCTTCACGCCGGCTAAAATTACAGTTTTTCAATAATGGGTTTTTCTTTCTCCTTTTTTTTGTGTACTGTTCAAAATTCTTGCCCCTCTTCCCAGAGCCGTTCCCTGGGAATGCATTATGATGAGCATAGAGTTTCTTACTATTAACTAGAGGGAAAGCTGGCTCCCGCCTATGAGAGTTTGCATGGAGCTTCCTCGAGACCACCTGAGCCACCATGGGCGCTCTAAGCATCATGGGGCGGAGAGCTGCCGACTGCAGAACCACAACTTTTGGCCAAAAATAATGAAAAAACAAACGTTATTTGATGATCAAGAATTTCTTAGCATTCAATATCCTGTCTATAAATTGCAACAAACGAGCAGAAAAGCGTGTAAATATAAAATTTGCCCAAAGTAAGCTCTCCTATTGGCCAAGTATTGCAGACAATAAAAGCCAATATTTAGTGCTTAACAGGCGCTTTTTTTAAAAGAAATACGTGTTTGAAAGAAAATTTGTCGCTTCAACAGTTTAAGAGGTTTTTTAATGGCGCTTCGGAAACCAAAAGCCTTTTATTGGCGTCGTATGCTGTTGCGTTTTCGCTACTGTGGCTTTTGCGCACCACCTTTATGCCAAAGTCGTCTGCATCCTGGACGGAACGGTACATCTCAGTAGCGCCACTTTCTGTTCCTGAAGAAAACCGACTGTCCCGCACCAAGTAGCTCATCGCCCCATGATGCTTTGAGCGCCCATGGTGGCTCAGGTACAGCGCCGCCAGCTTTCCCTCTAGTTAATAGTAAGAAACTCTATGATGATGGGACAAAATTTTTAAATAAACAATACCTCGTTTTCCTTTTCTGTGTGCAAATTTGCCATCCTGAAGATAAGCAGTTCTTAGACTAATATAAAATGACTTAGCATGACATCATTCCAATTATTTCTCGTTTCTAGAGCCCCGTTGCTAAATGTCCGTTTCTTATAAAGTTCTCATTTATAATAATGCAATGAATAAATGAGCGAAGTTTTGTTAGTTGTTGCTATTTAGCGCGTGAACCTTGCCGGGAGAGCCGGACCATTACGCTAGAGAGACAGCTGTGGCTTTTCAGACCGAAACAATTGGTCTGTCTTGTCATTCATCCAAGTCAAGCCTTCGAGATCGCATTCGGCCGCAGACAGGCGGAAACGTTAAATCACCGCAAGTTCAAGCATTCATCCTTGTTAGACCATTGAAGGACTTACAATGAACTCATAGGTTTCAGAAAAGTAGAATATAACCTATTTCCTAAAACACAGCACTTGATACAGGGAAAAGCAAACAGTGTTCAGTGGAGGGCCTCCTTTCATGCTTTCCTTCCAAAGCTCGTGTGGCTTAATGCCATGGTTTATAGCCTTCTTTCCTCACACTAGCCAGAGCTGGCCGCCTGTATCGCCGGTGGGCGAGCATGGGAATTAAAAAGAAAAGAAAACAAGTGTTAAAAGTAAAGCGTTATTACCCAGCAGCCACTTTAGATTGTCGATTGCGAGAGATCGATGAGAAGGGTGCGAAACACGAGTTTCCACTTTATTTGCACGCCTTCGCTTTCTTTTCGAGCTCGCGTTGCGGTGCGTGGATCGATTGCTCGCGCGCTTTTGAGGCCACAGTGCGCGCCAGGTGACGCGCGAGTATCTCCTATTAATTGCTTCAACGGCCACCCAGCGTGCGGGTCAGAGCGGGGCGCGCGCATTGCACGCCACAGGGCGCGGTTTCAACGCGCGATGCCGCGGAGCGTGCGACGCCTCAGCGTGGCATTTTAGGGGCGACCCGGCCTTTACAACCTGCACTCCTCCGAAAAATCGCGTGCCTGCTCCTGCCTTGTCCCCGCGATGAAGGGTGGGCAACTTTCTTCTCGTTTGTCTGCCGACCAACTGGTTCTCGATGACAAAGTACCCCCGGTCATGCAACGTGTTGTCGCCGAGCCGATACGGAGCGGCTCCGTCCGTTTATTCGGACCGACAGAACGTACGACGTTAGTTGAGGATCTGGGTCAAGGTGGGTAGCCTTGCATCCCATCGCGGTTAAACACGCTACAAGTCGGTGAACTTGATTTTCGCTTCAACTGCATCCCTTTCTACAACTTTTTTTTTCCTCGCCGTTCTCATCGCGTGGTCTTCTCCCGATAGCTTCTTTGGAGTGTCGTGTCTATGCTGCTCGGCTGACCTGCAGCGCCTGTCTTTTTAGCGTCCGCACGACGAAACAGCCCCCCACCTTATAGTTGCAGAAATTAACAGCTCCTCGGTTTTCACTTGCTGCATTATATGCGCAGACTCCACAGCATCATACTGTGTAGCTGCGTGTCTCCAGACGCATTCTAGCACCCCAGCCGGAGAGTCGGCTGCCCACTGCGCTCACGCATTCTTGCTTAGCTCATTAAGTAACCTTTTCCTAGATTTGTGATGTAAGTTGTGCTATTTTCAGCTCTGCACCTATAACCGTCACCTTTACGCAAACGCATTTTCGCGTGCAAAAAGGAATAAGGCAAGATCAGGGAAGCTGCGAACATCAGGAAGTGCACCGCATCACAAGCTACGTATCGTAATGCTACGCGATACTTGTGAATTGCAGGCTCACTTTGCATGTGGTGTAGTTATTACTGCACGAGAAGGCTTCATAACACGACACAAATTCAGTATAAATAACACGACACAAATTCAATATGAACAGCGGATACAACGGACGCAATGTGCGAGACCGTCTGATTTGTTGTAAGTGGGCTGTATTTTGCTTGTGTGTATGGTAAAAACGTACACCAACGTTTGAAATAATTTATAGATAATTTATAGACAATATACCGAAAACTCTCGTTTTCGGTCAAACAAGAAAATGAAAGTAAATGTCATGTCAACAGCCCTGTGCGATTCCACCTTGTCATTCATATTATCGTTTTAACGGCGTCGCACATTTCAATGCCCAAAAGAACGTTCAATACGCTGTTCCTACTAAATGCAACTACCAGCGTGGTTTATCAAAATACTGCCTCCCCATCGCACCCCCCCCCCCCCTTCCGGGCATCAGACACGCCCCCCTATAGAAAGCAAAAAGACGAAACCTGTCAGCCATATCCTATCTTCTCACAGCTAATAACTCAGGGCCATCCGGCTTTGTTATCGTCGCCTCGGAACAGTTGAGTTCGCGCCTCTTTTGTTATCTCGCAACAACCGGCTGAGAGGGCTGTCGATTGAACAGCTTCTTCTGCTCCGGCGTTTGTTTGTTCGTTTGTTTTTTGCCGAACTGCAGCGCTCGCAGCGCAGGAACCGTTCCTCGGCCAATCTGATGGGCCAGCGAACATCCCGCTAATCCCGACCGCCGAGAGTAATTCAGTGAAGTGGCTGTCGCCCTCTACCGCACCTGGCTGCGAGGATTAAAATGCCGCTCGCCGCGGGCGCTTTGTTGAAGTCTGCGCAGCCACGGGGAAAGTTATTAGGTGCGAGTCCTGGCAAGCCTTGACGCATGCGGCGGAGCAATACACGGGTTTCGGCAGCAAATGCCCACGCTTTTTGAAATCGGTGACTGACTCCGTCAAATTGACATTGCGGAGAGGAATATTCTGCGCTGCTATAGGCTGATGCGAGGAATGCTCCGCGGTCGGGATGCGAGTCTCACGGTTCAACTCCTTTGATTCGCGTCGCAGTGGTATTCAGATGTTTTTGATTGGCGGTTCACTACCCCCCTGGTCATTTCTGTCTCTGCTTGGCTCCTGTTTTGTTTAAAATTCTGCAGACACATTTGTACTTCTTACGACATCCAGGAGGCGCATAACTCATACGTGAAAGAATTCCATGTTGTTTCATTCAACTGTGTGACACGTCCGTGACTACGTACGGGTTTCTCAAAATATTCAACTTAGCCTGTGAGCGACAGAACTTAAACCTACCTAATAACGAAGTAGATGGAACGTTGAATTTCTTCAGTCCAAGCATCATTCCCTTAGAATCATTAATTCGTTAAACGCAGCTTCAGTGCAGTGATGTTTTGATCACTCTTTGATAGCTTGTAAGCTAGTGAGCGAAATGTATCACATTGTAGCCACGACTTCCGGAGAAATTCCTTGAAGAGATGAATGACTAAGACATCCGCTCAATATCAGGTGTGAGTGAACACATGCACCGTATAGACTTACGGCTCGTTTTCGATGCATGCACTAATATACTGCAGAGTTGCGAAATTAAATCGCCATAAGAAATTTAAAAATATCCGCAACATTCCACTAAAAACAAGATGAACAAACCTCGTGCACATTTCCTTACGGTTAAATTCGCAATAGCTCAGCGAAATAGGTCCACTTTTATTCCTTGCAGTTCTTGAAAGTGAATAACAATTACGCATAATAAGGGAGTAATTACTCATTGGTATCCACCCAAGCGCAGCCTTACGGCTACAAAGGAAAGCTATATAGCTTTTCAGAAGCTATGTAGTTAGAGAAAGATTCGTCCTGGCCCAGGGTTCGAACCCGGGACCACCGCTTCCCGGGACCGGTCAAGCCGGAACCAACAATTACGCATGTTGTGAAGAGCTTCGAAAAAAGTGCGCCTCTTGAGATGTGCGCGAGTAGAAGCCAGTGTGTTTGCGCCTACTTTCAATTCAGCGATACACAGGGCGTAAATTTCTGATCTTAAGGACTCTTATAAAAGACACAAGCAGAGAATAGCTAGGTTCAGTGTCACCGGCACCACCGGAGCTTATTTGGTAAAGTATGTGCTTCCTGCAAAATGAAACTTGCCGCGCAATTCGTGCTTTTAGCGTAAATCTACGTATGATTTTAACCGGTCCAATTAGTCAAAGGCGCATATTTTATCGTTGAAAAATTTACGCTTGAGTTGGACTTACCTGCATTACATCTCTCCTCTTGTTGACAAAGCCACCTTTCATGCATTTAATGACTTCTTTCCTCTTTTTTTATTCCGTTCATTAAGCACCCTAAGACAAGGCAACAAGTTGCGCCGGCTCATTTTGTTAAATAATCCATTTGATGCCTCACATAAAGCCATCAGCACTAATTCACTATATGCAAATTCTACTTTATCCCGACTGCCACCAGATTTTTACTTGAAACAGCAATGGGATATTCCCTGCCGGTCTTTAATCTGTGAAAGTGACCATGATAAATTCAAATATGTTTTGTTTGAGCAATTAATTTCATTTTTACAGATTGCCTTGGTTTTTTTCGTATATCCATCATTAGAGTTTATAAAGACTGTACAATTTAAGCACAGCTCTCTAATTAGAAGAAAAATAGCTATAGAGCCTATGTACACGTATGCCAGAATACTAAGTTTCCAGCCTTCGATCACTGTTTCTTGCTAACTTCTGCCGCGGGCCATTCGTCTTTATCCCAACATATCTTGAGGAATACATAAAACTTGTTTTCCGCTGTGGCATTTAAAGAAAGACCAAATTACCGCCGGATTAGCGCCTTTGCAGTTACGATTCAAAGCGGCAATGAAGATGGAAAAGAAATTCATTAATTAACTAATCATTTATGCGATTCAATTTTTTTTCTTCCTTCTAATGTGCACCCTGAAAAAAGGGGCACCCTACGTGAGATACGCGTTCCGCCCATCACCAGCGACAACTCTCGCTACACAAGCCCCAGGCTCCAAATCTTCACGCAATGTATGCTTCCTTCGTCCGCTATGTGCCCGAAATAGAAAAAACTGCAGCCAAGTACCTTGGATTCTTCTTGCATTGCTTACGCGTGGACCAAACATCGTTACTGCGCGGACTCGGTAGAGAGCCAGCTGCTATTAGGGGCGAGCAGTAATCGGGTTCACTATAACGCGGAGTAAGCCCATCATCCCCCCCCCCCCCCCTCCATCCCAAGCCTTGTTTTCTTCCACCTTGAGGTATACTCCTGGCTAAAGAGCCTCTCACTTTGTTAAGTTGAAAACTGTGCTTAACCATTCAAGCCATGAAAAAAAAACGCTGCTCGCGTTACAGCTGTCTAAGCTTTTTCCGTGTCTCTCCGCCCTCGAGCCTGTCAAGCTGAATTGTTTCCAGCCTGATATGCGTGGTAGTACCTGACAACCTTGAGATGAAGCAGGCTGTTTTCGGCCCTCTCGCTCATTAACTGAACACTGCATGTGAAGTGTAACCCTGCTTGAAACGCGTAAGATTGTTCAACCGTGCTGTAATTCAGGGTGTGACGGAACGCCGTTTGGTCAGGTATTAGCATGGTTGAACGAGTCTTGGGTCACTGGCCAATGGTCAAAAAACAGTTAGTTGACGTTTCGGAACCCCTATGGGTTACTTGTTCACAATGAAGAACCGACCGAGTGAGAAGCAGCTTAAGAAGCTTTGAAAAGTCGACGTAATGATGTTGCGTAAGCCGGGTAAAGATTCCCCTTAGTTTCCAGAATAGGGTTGTAGCGCCGAAAAAGACAACACATAGCAAGCGAGACGGGATGCGCCTTTCCCGTCTCGCTTGCTATGTGTTGTCTTTTTCGGCGCTACAACCCACTTCTGGAAACATGCATCAACTAGCCCCCCAACAAGTATTACTCAATTTTGTTTAGTCCTGTTGATAGTGTTCGGCGTGAACTGTGTGATTATAGGTGCAGCCGTGCTGAGAGGCGTCCTTCGGTAGCAACGGTTTCCACGCCATCCCAGGCGATTTCATGCCATACTTTTTGCGCGTGTTGTGCCACAGCATTTGACGCGGTCCGGTTCCTGGCGACATCATTGGGGTGCTCTTTTAGCCGCCTTGGCAAATTCCCCGCCTCACCGATTAGGCGACTCCGTCTACACCAGTGAGACGGGAAATTGTTGCTTTTGCGCTACGTAACCACATTTGTATATTCCCTTTATTTTGTTCTTGTCACGACTTTTATGTCCGCGTTTTGCGGCATCTCACTGAAATTTTGAAGCTTTGTGGGCGGCTCCATCCAGTCGGTGCCCAACACGCGGAGCAGTACGCACGCGAGAACAATTTTTGACGAGCACGACCTAACCACGAATGAGTTTTATGTAAAAGTCTCACGAAGATCATATCTGATTGGCTGGACGCTGCGTGGTGCAAGCGAAACATATGGCACATGGCAGGGCGTCAGACTCTTCTTACCCCGCTTCTCCCAGCAGGGGCGCACAGTCATGCAAGGGACAAGTGGTCCGATGCAATCAACATGAATAGTACAGCTGTCCTGCTTCTCTGCGCGCCTACAGATGGACTCCGGTGGAATGCAGTGACCCCGGGCTCTTTGTAGCCCTTATTGTCCCAGTGACGACGAAGGAAGGAAGGAAGGCGTTGCTTCCAATGGCCCCAGCAGGCGTACCTGGCCGGGCGCTGTCAGGCTCCCGTGTTTGCCAGTCTAATGGGACGCCTTTGTTGCAGAGCTGGGAGTAGAAGGAGGCTGCTTCCATTTCTGTTTTTCTCTTCTTCGCCCCTTAAGCGGGAGCAACGCGAAGCTTCGTTCGGCGGAGCGCACTGCCGCTGGCGGGGCGTAGCAGCCAGCGTTCGATCCGCAGTCCTTTCCGGAGAGTCGTCGCCCCCTTCGCTTCGCTTGTTTGCTTTCACCGACCGCATTTTTTCGTGACCCGAGAGGAGTTGGCCTCGCCCATCTCCTCCTACCGCAGTGTGAGGAACCATCGCCTCTGGATGCAGGATTTCCCTCGCGTGTTCGCCTTCTTCCATGGCAATCCTTGCTTAGCGCGGCAGTTTTTAGTCAGCCGTTAGTTCAGGTTCCTGCTGCCACGTGCCGCTGGTTCTTCAGCATCCAAGTTTCAACTCAGAGAACCAGCTGCTAATGAACTCTGCTAATTTAAATGCTACATACTGATGCGGTGCGTTCATCGCCGTCATTCTGCGGAGACCTCGAGGTTCACGAGGCGAGAAATCTGAAGTCTATCCAGCGGACGCTGTCGCGTTTTTGTCACCGACGTCCGCCGTCAATGCCCTGCGGTTCTCCCTATTGAGACGCCCTGAACCACGCGCGACAATATCATGGTCCCGAATTGTAAACTGAATCTGAAAGACAGCTGCAGTTTCCTTCCTGTTGCAACGCCGTAGGACGGATTATGATCACGATGATGATGATTTAATGTTTATTGGCACAAAGGCATCTTGGCTCCCGAGCCTGGTGACCGACGTGTTCAGTCGGCACAATGTGGAGTCAGAGATTGCTTTTAGTTTTCCAAGCATTTGCTTCACATAAAACCAAGCAATATCGCCAGGGGAAACCTTCTGCCCACTGGAAAAACGGTGGGTACCTGGCGGCAATGGGGATCGAACCTCGCAAGTCCCACAAGCGAGGCTGGCGCTCAAGCCGCCAGGCCACCGCAGCAGCGCAAAAATCATTTCTGAGACCTAAAACCTTTCAAATTCATCCGCTCGCTGCACACAAGTGGGGCATTGCAGCGTGAAACAACGTCTTCGACATCATACCTAAAGTTTTCATTTGATTCACTGCCTACGCGGGTGCCTGCCACTCGGCTGTACAAACGGTGGAAATTATCAAATAAGCAACATTGTGACGGATGGTTTCCAAAATGTTGGAATTTACTTCAACGTTCGGAATACTGTCTCCCCGTGCGGAGTTGAGCAAATATGATCCGTGCTCCTTTACGGACCACGTACGATGGAATTACGTTTCTTGACTGTCATTCATATTTCTTCCCCACGCGCAAGCACCCCTAAGCATCGCAAGGTATTTAGGTAATGCGCCTGCTTGCGTGAAAAATAAAGTTGTGCGCTTCAGTCTTTCTGACATAAATCCGTCGAGTACTCTTACATATTAAAATGTGACACACAATGCGATGCACATTTTTCCTTCGCTGTAAACTACCCTGAGTTCATCTGGCCACATAAATGCCAATGTCACTTTACTTGGTGCAAAATAAATAAGCAGAACGTATATAAAGTGAGCAAAAATAATATCTCTCCAGCTGCAGCCTTGAATAGACCTCTAGCTCACCTTGGTAGCCGACCACCAAGCGCCGGTCATAAACGCAAAGCTAACACCCTCAAAAATCTAAACGAGAGAGAGGGGGAGAATGTGAGAAGCGCGACAGAAATTCTGTTCGCCCTACGTGATGGAAATTTGTTCGGCAACGCGTGCGCGGTAGGCGAGTTGTGTTGATACCGATATACAGAAAATGCGCTGGTACACAAGTAAAGCGGAAGAGGAATGCGATATCTCACTTTTGGTCGTTCTTCAAACGTTTTCAATCGACAAACGGTCGCGCACAGCGGTGCGCTGTCGATAGCAGACTTAGGGACTCTATTTCGTGCCTGAATAAACGCTGCTTCCAGGTTGAATAACCTGGCCCGCGGGCTTTAACGTTAGAAGTGGAGACATGCCCGTGGCAAACATAAATAGAGCTTCCGATGCTTCTCGAGAAAGGTACATAAAGTTTTAAGGGCAAAGGAAACGGTGAACCTGAGAAAAATAAGACGGGGGCGGAGGCGTTTCGGTGAGAAAGGAGGACACGGGTGGTAGCGGCGTCCAAAGAAACCGATATCTGTGATGAGAATTAAGGCAGACATTTGCGTAGATCAGCGAAGCGACATTTGCAAAGAAACAGTGAGCATTACTTATAACACATGCTGTGTGCACTCCCAAAAAATTCTTAAACAGAGAAAAAAGAACAAGAAAAGTAAGCTTTTACGAGCACTATAAGAATTTGCTAGCAGCCCTATATAAGACTGCTATACGAGGCACGTGATAAGTATTCATCAGATTTATTATACCACAAACGTATGGTTCAGCTTAAAACTCATTTGTATGCCTCAAAAAAATTCACGAACAATAACGTTAAAGGCACAGCCACTTGGAAAAGAACATCGTTATTGGCTCTTCGTAGCCCAAGCCACATGACTGATTTCTACAGCGAAGAGAGAACGAAGAAAGATGCTTTTATTATTAAGACTGACGACATGATCATCACCACCTGGCTTATGCTGTCATCGAGAATATGAAAATGCATGAAATGCTTTCTAATTAGAACATACCCGCACACGTCAAAACCACTGATGTGTGATGACACTTTTCGAATGGCCTCTGAGGCCATAGGGTTAGCGCAGAGATGCTGAACTAAATATCCAGATTTCTTGCGCGGGCCCCCGACGTGTGTTTTAATTTAACAGTCTGTTTCGTGCACAAGCTTTTTCGGGGAAGTCCACACGTAAGTTGTTGTTATTACGTTAACGGCAAGAGTCTACTGTTATGACAAACACATCGCCGGTAGGGTGGGCAATGCCGCCTTGCATGCCGTTTGGTCGTCACGCAGCCAACTGGCTGGTTGGGCGTCTACCCTCGCTGTATTGAAACCAAGCTAAGCCATAAGATTAGCTTAGTCGTTCCTTTTTTTTAATTTACTTGTGCACAATAGTATCGTGTCGTCAAGTATACACCGGTCTTTCCTAGCACGAAGGCCACGATTTGCTGCACTCTAGTCTGTTATTACTCACTATCGTTTAAGGCGCTTTCCGCTAGCCTCGGAATCAATTTCAAATATGTCAGATACCACGAGCAACACTTGCCGCCTGTTACTTCCTGCCCCGTAAAAGAAAACATCGCCCAGTCGCACGCTTCCACGTTTCCATCAAAGCCATGGTTAAGTGACACTGATCCGTACTAGGAGGTCCACCCATCCTGACTCTCTAATAATCTATCGGAAACAGTAAAGAGTTTTATCCATCCCAAATGACCCTGCAGGATTCGAGAATAAGAGATGCATTCTGAGCACATATCACGACGTTTCTTAACGTAAGAGGCGGCGCTCTGTAATGATCACTGGAGATGTCCGCCCGGTAATCTATCCGGTAGGCTAACTCAAGATGAGCGCGATGAAGACGAAGCGAAATTCACATTCACACGAAAGCTGCAAAAAGCTGCAGTTGGCATCTTTTCGCAGCATTTGGCCTGGAGCTATTCTGTCCACATCCCTGATTATATTCTTATATTCTTTGCAGAATTTTTGGCTCTTGGATTGGCCCTGCACAAAATTCCATGTCATGTGTCTCACGTTATTATTCTCGCTGATTGTTTGTCAGTTTCAGTCTCCCTTGAAACATCACAAAAAGATTGTCTGAGCCGTTTCCTGCGATTTTCTGTCCAATGCACTTTAAAGGAGGTCTGTTTTGTCTGGGTTCCTGGCCATGCAGGTATTCATCCAAATGAGGTGGCTGGTTACTTCGCAAGGTCGGCTCTTGACGGGTCAGCGACACATCCTGTCCCGAATTTCAGCCTCTTGGCGATTTCCAGGTTTCAGCGGTTCCAACACATATCAGCCAGGTTACATGATCCCTTACAAGATACCACTGATTATCAGCCCTTAGTATATAATTGGAACGTCCGTTCGTGTAAAACCAGGCTGTGTGAGGTATCAATGACGCGGTTGCGGTGCAGGATTCCCAGTTTGAATTTGTATCTATGCAGGTGTGGGTTGACACCGACAAACCTATGTGACGCATGCGGGGAAGTTGAATCTGTAGACCATTTTCTCCTCTACTGTCCACATTTCGCACTTCAGACGAAGATTCACCTAGAGGTTCCTCTCTCCTGGTTAGGGCTCCCGTTATCTCTATCAGTGTTATTATCGTTCGGTGCAAGCGCCAAAGGATTTGCATTGGGTTCAATTTGTGGGATTCTCTATGATTACATAATTGCAACTGGTAGGTTGATTTGCTAATTCTTTTAAAATTCTTTGAGCTCTTCTTTTTTCACCAAACTGCTGTCTGTTATTTTACTTTAAATATTCTTCTGTCCTTTTTATTGATACATTTCTCAAAATTAACGCTTGATGCTAAAATTTTGTCGTAATCTGCTATGGAAATTTCCTTGTTTATGCCACTACACCCTGGCCAATCCCCCCATGTGGGTATGTGCCATGCCTTAAGAGGACGAAGAAGAAGAAGAAGCATTCACACGAAAGTCGCGCCGCACAAAAGCACACACACAATTATCACAGCATGCGTTCACAGCCGTGCCCCTGTGTCGATTTAAACGCGACGCTTTCGTTGCATTTAACGCCGAGGCTGCGTGACACCAAGGTTCAAGTACATTCAACATAGAGAGGGAAGAGCCCTGATAACGAGATCTCCCATGGAACTCCACGTATTTTATCAATAGTACATTAACCTTCTTCTTCTTGCTCCACAGCCACATCGATAACACTCTATTCTAGCTTCCTCTTTTTGTTGCAACTTTTTCCTTCTACTCCAGTCTCGATAACGTTATGTTCTATCGACGCCAGTCATCCAGACATCAGACAACAGGAGAGTGTGAAGGGTAGTCCCGATAGTCGCACCGCATTCAAGAAGACTGTCGAAACAAGCTTTTGCAGACGCAAAATGGATACGATGTGCCCTTCAACGAAGACCAAAGGAAAGAGGAGAATCGAGACCGCATTCTTAGATTCCAACTTGAAACTGTGATGTGCCCGTGATTCCTGCGCCGATCTATCAACCGCTTCATTTATATCAAGTCAAGCCATTGGAACTTGACAGTGGACCTTCTAAGCCGCAAGTATCTCCGAAAGGTCTTCTCTACCGGGCGAAAGCGCTCAAGTATGAGCCACGCCAGAGTTGCTGCAGCGCACTTTTCATCGCCCATGATCTTTGCGTTAATAGCATGCTCTCGGAGGCAATTCGAAGAAATGATATCGGATTGATATCGCGGTTGGTGTAGCAATTTTTGTTCCATGGTTTGTTTCTTTTGTTCCTTCTTGCCTCAAACTGGCTGCACAGCAGCGCGAGAAATGGGTTAGCGGTTTGTAGTTTTCCTTGATCTCTTCACTCTGCTTAGTGCTACGAATGGAGTGCAGTAGCCGCGGGCGAACAGATTTCGACCAACGTGCCCCAAAGAATGCGCGCTTGTTAATGAAACACATTAATTCTATCCGTTTCGCATATGGAAGTCGTCATATATTCTTTGCGTACGCTGTGTAAACATGCCCACAAGCACGCACGGTTATGAATAAACCGCTTACCTATCCTCGTCATTATTACCAAGTTTAGTGATTTGAGCTGCATCGCTGGCCACGTACCCTCAAGCAGAACGCATTTTCCCCAACAAATTTTCGATTACAAGAGGGGCTCTCTACGGGTGCGAGTTAACCGAATCAAATGCGTATCGTCGAGGCAATGGAGGATGCCTTTGCAGGGAAGCAATTTTAACGTCACCAGTGTTTTGATGGCCTATTGCGCCGCATTTGTACGCGCCATGACTCGCTTATTTTTCTTCTTCTGTTCTTTAATGCAACTCTAGTTTCGAAAATGCGCTTGCCCAAGCTTGTTTCAGACTCATTTCGCCGGCATAAATAATGTAATAAACTGTGTAAAGAGACGTGATGCAAGAATTTAAGCGGCAACCTGTTAGGCTGCAAAGGGATTTGAGAACCCGGCCGATGAAGAAATCCACACTGAGAAGGAAGGGGAGGGGGGAAGCCGGCTAGGAGAAAGAGATTGCACTCCTTACGTCTATTCCTCTATCTCTGTTCACGTTTGTTTATTAGAGTTTTCTTAGTATTTATCTTAGTTTGGGGCGACTTCAATCTCGTCCCACCGACAGGGTGAATTGATCGCGATCGAAATTGAAAAATAGCGCCAAATAGGGAGGGCGGGTGCGCCGATGTATTGGTGCGAATTGGTACACGGTCCCACATTAGGCCGGCCTTTTGCCTCCTCTGCACTAGGGGTGATTGAAAAAGACGCGTCCTTGCCGCGTACGCATTACGCTGCCACGCATCTTTGTTGATGGTTTATTTCACGACAGCTCCGCATTTATGCCTTTGCATGCTTGCTTAGAAGAAACGCGCAGGCGCGTGCTTTGGCCTTTTATATTTTTTACAGATCCTAAGAGGTTCTTTTTATTCGCTAGGAGTTAAAATTTTAAACAAGACGGCTGTTCCGTTCTGACGCTGTTTCCTACTGGGGCCGGCGAAAGAAATCCCGATTTCCGATGCTTCTTGAAGTTAGGGGTAACGGTGTTTCAAGTTTTGGTTGGTTGGTTTGGTTTATAGGCTTTAGCGTCCCAAAGCGACTCAGCCTATGAAGGTCGCTGTAGTTGAGGCCTCCGGATAATTTCGACCACCAGGAGTTCTTTAACGTGCACTGACACTGCACACTACACGGGCCCCTAGAATTTCGCCTCCATCGAAATGCTGCCGGGACCGAACCCGCGTCCTTCGGGTCAGCAGCCGAGTATCATAACCGCTGAGCTACCGCGGCGGCTGTTTAAAGTTTTGAGCTGACGGAAAAACTTGCGGCTGTATCAAGACAGGAATTATCAATTGGAGCTCGCGACATGCCGACGCACTTGAAGCATATTCGCCATTATTCGCATAACATTACATCTAGGCTTGACATTCCATCCCTCTGGTCACTGCCGGATGTGCCGACATTGTTTCAAAAACGTGACCAATTTAATGGCCTTATTGCGTCCTAAAACAACTTTTATGTTAGCCGAAGCGTTCGGAATCTACACGCATATGCAACTCACTTGTCATTGCCCTCATTATCGCAAGACCGTCTTTAGAGGCGTGTATAGCTCCAGTACCGCGTTGCAAAATAACGGTACCGGAGCCAACTAGCACGCATCAGAGAGAATCACTGAAGGCAGAATCTCAGGATGACGGCCTGGCGTTACTCGTGAGGAGAATTATGCATGAATCAGCCGCCCGTGTGTTCTGTTAGGAAACCTCGCGAGTGCTGGCAGTGGCTGGTCTTGCTCGTAAGCACCGTCAAACTTTTCGCGTTACTAGCATTACAGTAAAGCGAGGCGTAACGCCTAAGGATGGGATAAATGGCGCTAGTAAGTGCGTACTGAAACACGTGCCTCGCCCTGTCGCTTGGAAGAAAAACGAATAGAGTTGTGAAGGATGCAAATTTGTTCGCGGCATCGAAGCCGGATCCTAAACACTACAAGTGGCACGCCCGCGAAGAAATCCCCAAGTTGATGTGAAAGTCTCGCACCGGCACAGAGGCCGGGATCAGATAAACGATGGGTCACGTGACAAAACCGACCCGTCCAGATTCTACAAGTTACGTTTCACCGTAGTAATTACAGGGACATTGGCGGCGTGGATGGCTGAGGGAGTCGTATGGCGGTTTCCGAGCCGAACTAGAATAAAGCGTGACAGAACGGATGGTCGGTGAGGTTCGTAAGCCGACTCGTTATGCAAATTCGCCTACAGGAACACAATTCACTGAGAGCAGTAAGCTTTTCTATTCATTCTTTATAGCGACATATCTCTCCTTATACGTGGGCATGAAAAATAAAGATGCACACACTTCCAACTTCAGCACACGCTGCCACAAGCTGGATTCGTGTGGCGAGCCTAAACTGCATTCGACGAGGTTCCGCCAATGCGCGCTCTGCGTTTGCTTTCGCTGATGGCAGTCCTTATTTAGCTGTCAGCGGTTCAATATTTACAAAACCTTTCCTCGGGCCGCGCAGCCCCCAGCCAGCACAGATTCTTGACATCTCATTTAATGCATCGCGGAGGCAATCTCTATTCTCAGTTGCGCGCAACTTTCGCTTTGTATTTGAAGAAATAGCCCATGGCTTTGCTTTTTTCCCAGGGCATCCGAGTCTCTGTCCCCAACCCACACAGTGCTCGTCCAGGTTGTATCCCAGTCCATTACGGGTCTGGAGAGTATTTCCTTGTTCGCTACCGCAGTGGCAACGAAGAAGAGCAGAGGATTTCTCTCTCGACTCGCCCGATCCGTCGATGTTATTGAGCCGCGTGCGCTGAAAGGCGGCCTCTTGTTAGCTCGAGAACACGCGCAGTTCTGTTCGAAGCAGAAAAGTCGGTTTATACACCTGGCATTCACGCCGCGCCGTCACAGTGGCTAAGGCCTATAGTAACCTCTTAGAACCGAAAAGCCGAGAATGATGTGACCTCGGTGGCTTTAAAATCGTTAAGGTATCGGCACGAAACACTAAGGTACAAAGCACCAATAACTCGAATGCTCCGCATTTGTATGACATCCTCATTAAGACAACATAATTCATTCATTCGAAATAAATCAGTCCGCGTCATTTCTTCCAGCTGTAAAAAAACCGCCCGTGCATCTTCAATACTCGCCGCGGTGACTCATTAACTATGGCGTTTGGCTGCTGAGATAGGTCGCGGGTTCGATTCCGGCAGCGGCGACCGCTGTTAGATGCAAGCGAAATACAAAAACACCCGTGTGCTTTGTGACGTCAGCGCACGTTAAAGGACCCCAGACGGTCAAAAAAAAAAAAGTCTGAAGACCTTCATTACAACACCCCCCGATAGCCTGAGTCGCCTCACAAAGTTAAAGCCCCCCTGTCCAAAATCAACAACTTTATCTTCAGTTAAGTCGACCATTAAACTACCTCCAACTCTTTCGTGCCGATCTGGTTCCTAAGATATTTCATACCCAATACTTTCGAAGTAAAATTAGCCCTCCTCGCATGTCATGTTATCTCAAACATATCATTCCTACAAGGTCGACATCCCACTCTGCAGAAGTAATGTTTTCTTCAAGTCGATTTTACTATGTGCATTGCGTTACGTGTGATAACAGTAGGCCAGTTCCGTTCTGTGTTTTATGTGTGTCTGCAAACGCTCCTTCTCAAATGCACTTGGCTATGAGTGTATACGAAATAAGTGACAAATAAATACTTTAAACAGGAGAAAACTCGGGTTGTCCTGCATAGCAAGGCGGAAATTTGGGCGAGTTGGTAAGTGTTCATTTTCGCACTCAGCGCAACACGAACGGGACACAAGACGAAGACTAGCACAAACAGGCGCTGACTATCAACTGTTTTTTTTTTATTGAAGAA